>NW_010172143.1:14669-17930 GCF_000695765.1 Mesitornis unicolor | reverse complement strand
AATGTATAAATAGGCTGTGAAAATGCATGGGCGTTGGAGCACAAATAAAGGAGCTACCCTCTGTGCTTCCTCAGCACTGTGAATAAAGAAGTGCCTGCTTATCTCCAACTGCGCAGATAAGTTTTTCTCATAGTGATTCCGACCCCATCAACACACTTGGCTTAGTAGATGCATTGAAGACCCTTTGTCTTTGTTCTAATTGCTGACAGACTGAACACAAAGTGTTTGCTTTCTCTTTCTGTGTAGAAGTTGCTGATATCAAATTTCAGCTGCTTGCATCTTTGTTTAAGGACTGAGGACAGTCTGCAGAACCTGCACCATACATTGGGTTATTGCATGAGAGTCACTGGCTGGTGTTTTGCACTTTTCTATCCAGAAAAGCACATCTAGCCTATAGCTGTTTTCTGACCTGGAAAAAGACTAAAGTAAAACCAGAGATCCTGAGCTCTTTGGGGTATGGGTGTCTGTGCCACTGGTGCTTTTGTCTCTTCCACGTTTCTGAGCTGAAGCTCTGAGCCAAATTGAACGTAAACCTGAGTAATGGGATAACATCAAGGAGGGAAGAGCACTGTGACTGTTTCCTCATTCATGTGCTTGGTTCCTGAAAGCAGCAGCAGTGATGTTTACATTAGGTTTTGTTTACTAAAACAAGCTTCACACTTGCTCTCTCCCATTCCATCTGTCTCTGTTGCTTCCATGCACATCTGCACATGCATAGGAATGAAAGAACAAACTCCCATTATGCATTCATTAAAATCCTGTAATTTAACTGCAATTGCATTTAGTGAGGGCACACAAAAAAAATAAGTGCTGGGAGACAACCACTTTAAGGCTAAGCAATGAAAGGTCTTCTGGAGGTAAGATAGTTGGAGTCTGCTCAGAGCACTTCCAAGAGCACCCTTTGGATGGCAGCATTAATTTCTGTAGGTACCAAACATTGAAAAGAAAGGAAACAGAAATCAAGGCATCACCTTTGTGAATGACCTTTGTGGCAGATGTGGCCTTCTGTTAGCAAATACCATACCTATGTGTACAGGCTGTGGTGGATGGATGGCGCGAGGGCTCACAGGAAATACAGTCTCTTTCTAAAACACAGGCAGGAGTGAAAAAGACGTGAAAAAATGTGTCCCCAGAGGGACTGAGGAATGGTTGATGAATCATGGAAAGGAAATCTGGGAAAAAAGCATCTTTTTGAGAATTCTAGGTGTTTTAGGAATGTCCTTGGTGCAGGGGATGGTCAGTCCATTTCTCCTGTAAGTGAAGGCAAAGTCATTAAGGATTTGAAGGTGATCCCTGCTTTGTACCTCTGCAGAGAGCAAGCTGATGACCCGCTTTTTGAATATCACATTCTCCCTTTGTAGTCTTGACATACATTCACCCTGTGATTCAAGAGCACCTTTGCAGCACTGGAAACAGAAAAGAACAGATGTGAGCAATTGCTCATTTCCACTGGCTCGGGAATTGCACAGCATGCGACGGGCTGTGAAGATCTGCCAGGAACCTTGGAGATACATTTCAGGCTTGTCTTAACTATAAAGGCATGCCCTCTAGTGTCCTAAAATCACGGCTGAATTTAGTCGGTGCCCTCAGGAAAAGTGAAAAAACTCTGGAAAACAGGCAAAGAAGGAGCCATGGTAGAAGCTGCTGAAGCGGTTTAGCTGGAGATGGGGAACCAGCAGGAGCCAGATAAGGAGACTGTAGTCTACAGGACTTCCTGATGAAATTTACTAGGAGATATGGTTTCAGATGATAGGGATTTGCATCTGCATGTGAGCGGTTGCTTTTAGCCTGAAGAGTTGTACAGCCCAGCACAGTCTGTGGACTTTGGCATCTCCCCTCTGCTCACCTGTGGCATATTTCTTCATGTGGTTTGGAACGCAGCTTGGTCATCTCCTGTGGGATAAGGACCTTACCAAACTGAAGGAGTCAGACAGTAAGCAAATCTAAATAAATGGAGCACTGCGATTACTTACTGACACCTTCATGGTTTTCGTGCAGTGGGTCAAGTACAAAACACAGTTTTGCATGCAGTAGAAATATTGATTCTGAAACTATTGACAAGAACAATGAGCTACGAAACATAATGAACACTGACATAAACTTGTGCTAGTGGAAGCACATATATATCCTACATTACCATAAATATTTCCAACCCAGTGTTAGCAAGAACAATATTAATAGCAACAGTGACATAATGGATGGGGACCCAATACTCATCCTTCATAGAGTCATAGAATGTATTGGGTTGGAAGGCACCTTTCAAGATCATCTAGTCCAACCTCCCTGCACTAAGAAATTATGAGACGTTAGAAACTATGATGGTACATGGAGAGACATATTTACAATTGCAAGCCAGAAAACATAAATATCATTGATTTCCTTATGGTTTTCCCAGATACACTAGACTGTCTAAAGTTCTTCCCACAGAAATTAGGGCAATGGTGCCTGTAAAGTCTTGTTAAGGATATTGGTCACATCTTGCCTTCAACTATGAATCACATCAAACAAATACCTTTTACATAGCACTGGTTTGGTCTCACTGAACCCACTTGAGTAGGTCATCTGAGAAAATAACCCATATTTATTAATTTACACAGTTTTAACAAAAATACAGCAAAGACAGAACATTGTTTAAGAAATATAAGGTGGTCTTGGCTGACCCTTCCAGAAAGCAGAGGCTTCAAAAGCCACAAGTAAATGGTGAGGTGTTACGCAAATTAAAACCTACCTTGTCATACCTTAGACCACTACAGGCATTTTCCTGGAGCCGTCCTTATGTGGCATGGGTCCTGGCTTCATCAATAACTCGTTCACTTCAAACATGTTCATTTAAGAGAGAAAAGGACCCTGAAAAGGTCCAAGTCTTTTTCAGTGGAAAAGAATGAGGCAGGATGCAGAGTGCAGGGAAAGTGGAGCTGTACTATGTGGTTCTGCATCTTGAGAGCTATCTTTTCCCTTTTGGTGGCTTTCCTATCTTAGAGAGGGTAGCAGAAGCGCAAAGGAGCTGGTTCATCCCTGTGCTATAGTCACCTCACGACATTCTGCTCCAAACAATCCTCTGACCTGAAGACACAAAAACCACAGCTGTGGCAGGGTCTGGAAAAGAGCAGCACTGGAGCATTTCTGCATATTTACTCCTTACAACCTTCAGCAAGGGTTGGCAAGCTCATGTGCCTAAAGGGAATACTAGATTGACTGTGGGGTATACATGAAAGGAGCTTACTGAGAGGAAGGGAAGGGAAGGGAAGGGAAGGGAAGGGG
>NW_010172143.1:8320-14657 GCF_000695765.1 Mesitornis unicolor | reverse complement strand
GGGAAGGGAAGGGAAGGGAAGGGAAGGGAAGGGAAGGGAAGGGAAGGGAAGGGAAATGGCATGTGAGGGAGAGGAGTAACCAGAGTGGTAGGGTACATGTCTACCCACTAGCTCTTAATAAAACAGAGAACCACATCTCAGTGAATCACAGGACAGAGAGTTCTAATAAGAGCATACATCCTTGCTAGTCTTCTTAGCTTGCCTTGGTAAATCTGTATGTGTATGAATGCTTTTCTTTTATATCAGTTTACACAGAATTAGCATAAAGCACTACATCACAAAACACTCCTCCATTTATTAAACAAGTAACAGTAAAGTTTTTCCTCTTGCCTGTTAGTCCTTTATTTCCTAGGATCAACGATTTTTAGCAATTCTAATAAGAACACTTAGCAGAAGCTTAATCTGTACTCCTGCTACAATGCCCCGGATTCATATGCTGGTAACTTTAAAACATTTTCTTTCACAGAAGAGTGAAGATTTTCTATGACTTACAGCATATTTTTTCCCCTATTCCAATCTGACAAATTCCAGTGAAGGTACAAAACTTCTTTTTTTTTCCCTTCCTTAACAGTAATTCCAATCACCAAAACAAAAAGCCTGGGTTGTGAGCGGAATCCAAAAGAGCTGTACAGGCAGCTCCAAGCGCAAAGAAGATAAGCATGTTGCTCCTCTCCGTTTCCATGAGATCACAGCTACACACTACAGACTGTCTGTGAACGTTAGAAAATAGACCTGAAGAAGCTCTCAAGAGGTCATCTTGTCCATGCATGTGACCCAAAGTGGGATCAGCACTCCAAAATGTATATCTGTTCTATTTTTAAAAACCATCACTGGGCAAAGACAGTACAACCTTTTCAAACAGTTGATTCCACTGCCTTACTGTCCTCAGACAGTGAAAGCCTATTTGCCTCTACTTCACTGTATCTTTTTTAGACTTGTCATAGCCCTACATTCACCCTATCTCTTTTGGACATAAAAATCTTAATTTCTCCCAAGTTCTTGCATATGACTCTCTTTTTTTTTTTTTTGAAAGCTCTGAACATTGTTGTTGTTTTCTTCTTGCTTTACTCTAATTAGTCCACAGCTTTTTGGAAGTACCATGTGCAAATGAGACCCAGTACCCTGATTAAGGCTGTGTGGAGTGGAAGGATTATTTCACATGTTTTGCCAGAAGTCTACTAATACTTCTTTCTATGGTGTCTGCTTCATTCACAAAAGCACAACGCTACTGACTTGTGTTTTGGTTTCCCCGTCCATCACAACTCCTATATAATTTCTGCTAGACTGCCTAGCTGTTTCATTTCTCTCATGTATTTGTGGAGCTGCCTTGTGCTCTCATATACTTCATCCTCTCTTTTTTTCAGAAGTAATTTCTTCAATTTCTGCAGCTTGTTTTTTATATTCTTATCCTGTTCCCCCAGTTGGTGGCAATGCCTCCCAGTTTGCATTCACATTGCATGTTTGCAGACTTGCCTTCTATGACACCGTGTTGGTCATTAATTGCAAACCTACCATCTAGGGCAAATCTTCTGTGGTACCTCACTCAGTACAACCTTAGGGTCTGATGATAAATCACTGGTAATTGCTGTCTGTCTCTTAACACACAGCTTGTACTCATCCTAGAGACATTTTATTGTTTGCTTATGTGAATGGCATTTTACTAAGTTTGGGATTTAAAAAGAAAAGAAATGAGGAAATAAATTGTTACCATCAATTAGACATTCAGCTAAGATTGAAATAAATCAAAATACGAGACTCTTTTCTTTGACTTATCAGTACTTGCAATAACTTTACCATAGCTCCAAGTCCTCTCGACACTCATCTCCTCCAAGTAGACAAGCTTTCTTAAATGATATGCAACTACATCAAAATTTTTTCAGATAATGACAGTGAAAATTCATACTCACTTGGAATTTCTACAGCTTTTGAAGGAGTTGCTTATTCTGCAATGCAGATGCAAATGTTAATGTTCCACATTAACTTTTGGTAACTACCACTTTGAAACCGTTATCTGGTGACATAAAAATCCCTCTGATCTGCCTCAAGTCTTTGTCTAGACTTAACAACAAGTGCAGTACTTACTTGCAGTCTTGCAAGCTTTGGGCTTGAGGGATTGTGCAGGGATGCTGCAAGTAAGAATGCCCAGTTTTCTCAGGCAAAAAAACAGCTCTTCATCCATGCATGGAGAGCAGAAAGGGAACACAGTGTCCCATCTCATTCCACTCCCACAGCTGCAGGGCCTGTGGTGGACACGCACTGTTCCTAGATGGGCTCCTCAGTGTTATTTCCTTCAGTTTTGTTCTCATTGCTGCTGATACTGGTGTTATTTATGTACATTTGTTCAATGACACTCTAAGTGGCAGTTTTGGCCTCATAAAGATTGCTATCTAAGCTCAAAAGATACAATTTAAGATGAGAATGGAAGCAACTGCACATCCTTGCCCTGTTTCATTCAGGATGAAGTATGATGAATCAGAGCTCATTTTGACTTTCATTGTATTTTTGTATTTTGGCCTTTTGCAAGAACATTAGTACATAAGTGCATGGGGTAAATACACACAACTGGCGTAGTAACACAGATGCAGGCTCACACTACACTCATCTTTTCTGTCAATTCTTTGTAGGTGCCAAACATACAAATTAAGTCTTACCAGTTTCCCATCATGAAAGAGAGATGTTGCATTCAGAGACATAGATTCACAGCACAGAACTGTTTCAATGGCTCCTTTCTGCACTCTAACTCTCAGACATGGCTGTCAGTGGCATCTTCACATTTGCCAGGAACCCCATTTCCTCCTTCAGATCATGTCCTCCACATCCGCTTTCAGACTGTTTCCCTCATGAACAACCTGCAGGAAAGCAGCAGGCACAGAGTGAGACAAAGGAAACAGCAGCATTTTCTTTCTCACATTTTTCTTCTGTGAAGAAAGAAAGAGTTATGTCAAAAACCACATTGAGCCGCAGGTAATTTTTGGAATGTTGATTCCTCTATCTTGTTTTCACTCCATTTCAGACTGATTGCAACAACCTCAGGTGTTTGCTTTGGTAGTTGGTTTGTTTCAGGGTTTTTTTTGTCTGGTTGGTTTTGTTATTGTTTAGGAAGTCTTTCACTCCTAAGAAGTACTCAATGTACTTCAGAAAAGAGGTACCACCATAAGGCCAAGGATAGTTAAAAGTTTCATTTAGAGAACAGCTACAACCTAAGGAAAGAGGGTACAGGGAGATTTTGGGGGTTTTTTGCTTTATCTTCTCCACACAAAACAGACCTCATGACCAGAGGATCACTGACGAGAATGGCATGAAGAATTTCTACTGAAATTACAGAAACTTTTAGCAGTGCTGGAATGTCATTAGAGCTCCATCTTCTCTGCCCATGAGGGGCATGAAGAATTTAAAAAAAAAAATGTATACCGTCAGACACTCTTCTCTTTTTAGAGCTGTGCATTGCTAATGGCTTTATTTGGTACTCATGGCAGAGTTTCCCAAAATACATTTTGGTTTTTCTGAGTCAACACATCGAGCAATCTTGTAGATTGCAAAATTAAGTATTTCAAGAAGAAACTGACTAGAGGTTAAAATAAATATTTGCCTTGAAGGAGATTTGTGCACAGTGTTACATAAAATGTAAAATGATGCTATGATACCCTGGGGAAATCCACATGCTTTCTGGAGGGCAGCATCATTATCTTTGAGAGATAACCACTAGATAAACCAATTCTGTTTTACTCATATAAAATTAAAATTGAGGAAAGGCTCTGCTATAGAAATATTTATTACTACTCCCTCAAAACAAGATTACAGAGTTCTCTTTTGATGGTCAGTTATGTAATGTTCTTCCAAAATCTTTGAAGTGGAAAAGGTCATTCTCATTTTTAAGTTTGTGTACTCTAAACAGCACACAGGAAACAGTACTACCAAAAAAAATTAGTACATTTGCTTATAAAACTTTTCAGAAAGTACATTTTGGAGGCTCACACTGCGCCACTTCAGCCTAGGAGGAAATTAGGAAGAAATCTGCAACCACTCTGAACTATGTTAACCTTTGAAGACCAATTTAATCAGGTAGCCCCCTGTGACCGCTTGGCTTTAACCATTTTGGCCCTTTTCTAATTTAGGCTGGCACCAGAATGATCTAGCCTACTGTGGTCAACAGGCTAGAAAGGTAATTGGTAATCTTAACCCATAATAACTTCCACTGCGTTGACTTTTGTCAAAATGTTTTTGAGATCACTCAACAGTTATTTTGCCTGCAATTTGTCTGTAACTCAGACTCTAAAATATTCATACAACCTGAGGGCACTGAAATTGAGGGGCAAAAAGTTGCTTCTTGAGCTGCAACAGAGTCACCATGAGTCACAGTCCCATAGGAAGCTTATTCTAATGTGCAAACTCATCAAAATCATGTTAGACACACGCTCTTAAAGAGCTCACTTACTTATCCTAGTGTCACTTTTTAATCTAAGCACTCTAGTGAAGTGGTCTGCACAGTGTGCCATATCACAGGCTGATTCAGAGTACAGTCAGATCCTTCGGTGTGGACAGAATTGCAGCATGCAATGTGTGTGGTAGGTAATCCCATATTGTATTACAGTGCAGTAGGAAATAGGAGATGCTGCATATTCCTTTTAAGCAGTTCTCCATTTTGTGCTCAACTTGGAAATTTGAAAATATAAATGTGAAAGGAGGGTGGCATGCTTCTGGGAAACATGTTTCTATGTGTTAGAACAAAACCCAGGGACTGGGCAATGAAATTTTGTTTGAAGACTCTGCAAAGCTCATCTCTAAAGCATTTTGAGGTACATAAGATGTCTGTGTGCTCTTCTGTCCTTCAAGTTTCTGATGGCCACAGTAGCATGTCTTCAAGGAGCTGCACCAACAGATAAGACTGATGCATACTGGCTACTCTCCGTATTCTCCAAAAATGCCCCTTGTGTGGAAAGCTGAAACACAAGGCAACACAGAACTGTTACACTTTCTCTCTACTAGCAGGAAAAGTGACTGCACTTGCTACTTTTGTGGGACAGGTTTGTGCATCACTGCTGCTATGTGGTGCAGAATTACAGAAGGGTAGCGAAGGATGTGCCTTTGCTTTTAAGAAAAGAGTCATGCACTTAAAGAAGAAAAAAGCCTCTATCACATACTGTATTGCAGTCCCATTCCACTGAATGGCATAATTGCAAGACTGTATTGAAGACTTGTTCACTAGTGATAACACTGTCAACAGCATTGCTACCTGTTAGTGGCAAAGCAAAGCAAAGTTAGTCTTAGACTGAGCAGTTTCACAGACCTTTCTAAATTATTTTGAGAGGCATATTAGAAATCCCACAAGACATGTAAAGTATCTGGCATTTCCTCCCAGACTGGAAGTCCTGTCTTGTCCCTTAGATATGTAGGATTGTGTCTTACCAAGGAATATTTGTTGAAACATAATTTTAAAAAATCAGAACTGTGTCCTTTCTACATTGCCCTCTATAGCACATCAGTCACTGGTGAACAGATTGCATGCCAGTTTGGAAAATGTTTCAGCTGTTCACATGTTTTAAAAATAACAGCAATAATTTGCAACCAAACTAGCATTTGAAAGCTGTGGATAGAGAATTTCAGGGAGAAAGTTTGGACAACCTTAATTCAACTTAATCAGAAATTCTGTGATTCTCATCTCTTTCAGATGGACAGAGTAGAAAAAGCGGGAGATATTTAGGACTCCAGCTCCTAGAGAAAGGATATTTCCATCCAGTCTTTCTCATCAGTCCTAGTGCCAAACATCTCTCCCTCTGCCTAGTTAGCACTTCACTTAAGAATTACTAACGTAGATTGGTCACTTAAGTGAGGTATGGCCATCCCCTTTCTGAAACATTGCCTCTGGTTGTAAGTGCAGTTTGGAAAGGTGGTGTATTATCAACAACATCTCAAGGAAAGCAAAATATTAAAAAAATATCTAGAAGCAAAAAGAAAAGCTATGGCTGAGGTACAGGACTGAATTTCTTTTTTGTGCTGTTCCTCAGAGGGCAGAAGTCACTGTGCTCTATAATACCCTTCAAAAAGGGACACATTTTCAATGTGGCTGCTGATTTTTAAGCACTCATATCCACATTTAAGCACTTCCATGATAACATCTAAGCCAGCAAGTATATTGGATTTAAAGTTACAGGATTTTTTAGCATGGCTAATAAAATGGCTGAGAATTAAGAACTTTCTTGGTTGACATAGATATCCATAGTTAGTTGCATAACTTTTATCCCCATGTAAACATTTGGGTTTAACTCTTCTATATAGTGTAATTCTTGTATGTTAGTCTAAGTCACACTAAAAGATCTGTAAGCCACAGCAGGTTCTT
>NW_010172143.1:0-8305 GCF_000695765.1 Mesitornis unicolor | reverse complement strand
AAAGATGCTCTGTTTTTGACAGCATGACATAATTCACACTCTAATTTTATTTAGGTTTGAGAATGTCTAAAATAACCAACAGTGGGTAAAGTCTGTGAAACCAAGTTTGAAACCAATATAACTAAGTTTGTTTTCTAATGTTTCTGCCAATAAAAATTAACAGAACAAATCCCTAAAAGAGTTTCACAATTGGTAATGTTCACCAGCCAGCCAGAAGTTATTTCTTTAATGTGTTTTTAATACAGACTCCCCATAATCAGGGAGTACTCTGTCACACAGAGAAAGATGGCTTTGCCCTTCATGCATTTAATGTATAGCATGCTCCTCAAGCCCCTTCATTTCAGCCTCTACATGAAAATACATTATCATGAGGGTAAGCCACTTACTTAGGCAAATTGCCTAAGCAATTCAAGTACTGAAGTCAGAAAATTGCCTGGGTCTGCTCTTTCACTCTTTGAAGTCAGGGTCCTTCAGTGAGGAGAGGAAAGAGGGAGAGATCAGACAGGATAAGACAATTGTTTGAGAACTTATTTGATCTCCGTAGTCTTGTCTGGAAGACTTTATGAGATGTAGGTAATCTGCAGATCTTCATATATACCGAGCTGAACATTTTAGCAGGTCTTACAAAAATAAATTCTTGTTGACTTGCAAGCTTGTTTAACTTTTCATTTTGTAGCACTTCACTTAGTACAGTGATGCAAATGTAGGAAAAAAACCCCTCACAAATTACATTTAATGACATCCACAAAAAAGAGATAATGAGAAAAGTGCTTGTATAATAGGCATATACAACATAAGACACATTCCTTGGGGCCATTATAACTGAGATGCATAGTATTAGATACTGCACAGACTTTAGGAGAAGTTGTCTCCTTACTTACAACACATTGGCTTCTTTAGTAAACCTGTGTACATGCTGGAAGCCCAGATTTATAAAGCACAGGGAGGAAAAGGAGGGCCTGGCCTACTTGGATATGTTGCCCAGACATTCACAGACAGAACATTTTTAAAGAAAAAAACAAACAAACCCCACTGATTTATTGGGATGGCTTGCATAGGATGATGCATAGAATTGATGCTGTCATGAGGAATTGAAGCTCTTGAAGAGGATGGTCAGTCCACATCTGGATGGTGATAGGAGTCTGCATTGCAAAGGTCCTGGACTGGGCTGTGAATTCTTGTACTCGAGAACTAAGCACCAGCTCCACCTAAGCATGTGGTTCCTTGTTGCTGATTATCTTAAAACACATAAAAAGCACATCCTAATTCTCTTAATTATGAACAAAATACTGTCCTACATGACTGTTCCTGCACCTACAAGACCAGATTCTACTGACTACTTAAAATCACATGTGGTTTGGTGAGTCCTGCAGTAGGAAATGCCTGGGACACTGCTGGATGGCTGGCCTCTTCACCCATGGTGTTAACCAACAGATGTATACACACAATTGGTGCCTACCCCCTGGACTTCACACAGGAGGACTGTCCAAGGTCCTGGCCTGGAGACTCCTGCAATAAAGCACAGGACTGCTTGTGATGAAGCTCTGCAGCCCATCACCTCACTTGCACTCACCTCATAGGCAGAGGCGGGCTGAGGAGTTTCAGAAGGAGGAAAAATTTGCTGTGAATCTGCATTTAATTAAATGCATTCAGTTAAGTTATGCTCTCCTAGCAGATTGCAGTCATGGAAATTCCAATGGAAAATAAGCCCATATTTGTCAACCTTCAGCTCAGGATACAAAAGTCAAGATCAAGAACTTTTTAACTGTCTCATTAAAAGCCAACTGCACATTTCACCATAACCTCTGTGTTTCTCAGGCACATGTCTCCCACAAGGGCTGTTCCTTAACTGCTAAGTGCATAATGTATATACTGCCTCCAAAATTAAAATAAGATCACCACAGGCAAGTGTGGATTTTCCATTATAACTTTTTATACAAAGAACAAAAGGCAGCCTTGAGTGGGATGACTTCAATTACAGATCGAAGGGGAAAAAAAACAAGCTAGAAGGAAAAAACAAAGTAAAGGAGCTCACCCACCCAACCAAATGGAAAAATGAGGAAGCTCCAGAGTCCTCAGAGTATCATGAGATTTGTTTGAAAACTGCAAGATTCTGAAAATACACATTGACTCTTTTTGTACACCTTGCCTGGGCCTCAAAACAATTTGCAAATCAGAGACCCTGCTATTATCACCATTTCTCAGACCTCTGAGCTCTAAGAAGTAAATTATTCTGTGATTCACAGTAAAACCAGAAGAACTGGCTGAACCAAAAAATTGCCTATGAGCAATATTTTGGACCATGTGTCCCTCCATGCGAGTAACTGCATCCATCCTCAGCCACCATCGCAACCCTCACAAGGATAGATGACCAGATCTGAAAATCTGTATGGATCCTGTATGAATCCTGGTAGCTGGTACATAGACACCATTAAAGATCACATTTCCTCCCCAGCTCTGAGAAAACTGCAAGGGCTGCTACAGCTACCCAGATTAGTGCCAGATATTTGGCTTTGAGCTTGTATTCTTATCTATGAAAAAGGAAATAAATGTTACTGCCCCTTGCATTGCTGACCATATATGATTGCTTATGTCTTTCTACCATGAGGACAAACTATCCTTGAAATGCCAAGTGGTTTACAAAGTGAACTAATTATAGAAACTGTGCAGTAATACGTTACAGACAAATATAATCTGATAATCAGCACATTCAGAGGTTCTCACATTTGACAAGGATGTTTCAAAAGCACCTGTATTTATAATCTTGCTCGCTGTGACAGCAGATACATTTCTATTCAATCCAGTGTTTCTTTTTTCACTTTACGATCATTCCCAGTCGTTACAGTGGTTATATGAGTATTGGCAGGAATTCCATGGCAAAATTATGTCCCTTACTGGTATAGTTAGATTTCATTTAGTGTAGAGGAGAGCAGGGAAATAAAGCAAGCTTTACATGGCTCCTTCCAGGAGCAAAAATGTTTTCATTTACACTCATGCTGCAGTCTCTGTTTAAGACACTGATCCAAAACAGCCAGAGGATCCTCGGCAGGAGGTCAGTGGTTTTGGAGTGGGAAGGCCTCTGAAGCCACAAGTGCAAAGCTCCAGTGGAGAAGAGCAGGATGGATGCGGAAATGTGTCCTTTCAGCCAGCCCCACGGACAGGCTTCGGTGACAACTGAGTGCCAGTGTTAAAAGAGCAAGCAAAAAAAAAGATGCAAGTGAATGAGAAAGAAGGAAAGGCAATGGATACAGATAGAACATTTCTCTGCAGATCCATTTCAAAACTTATTTTGGCTGAAAAGCCTTAACCTGAACTCTTCACTTATTTATGGCACCTATTTAAACAACCTTAACAGAAAGTCAAGAGCCCATCAGATTGCTCTGGGCCTTTTGTTTCCAGTCTGGTGTCTCATTTCCCTCAAAGTTCACTCACCTAAAGCATACACAGCAGTGAAACTGAAAGGCTGGGAGAAGGTGGTGGAAGGAGAAAGAGGAAGGCTGGTAAAGGATCAGGGATCTCCACTGCTTTTTAAAGGCAGCAGAAGCACAACTCTTTTACAAACCACACCCTGCTGCATTTACTCTGCAATTTGCCCTTTTTTCACAGCTCTGCTCTAGTGCCTGGCTGACCATTGATAAAGTAGAGTTGAACCCTGACTTTAGTCTCAGACTCTGCCGATTGTCTCTTATCCTTAAAGAACAGAGCTCACAATTTCCTGTGTGAGACATCTATTGGCAAGTTTATTTTAAGAGTTCACTACCTTGCAAGGCAAAAAATTCTAAAACAAGATTCTGAACAGTTTCCTCTATATTTATGGAAAAGGTGGGAAAACAGTTGCTCTCAGAATACTCATGCCAACAAAAGCCATTCCAGTTGACCTCTGCTTTGAATAAATAGAAGTTATTTTCTAATAGTACAAATTATTTAAGAGGAATAACAAAATAACTTAAAATATAGTCAGGAGAAGTTTATTTATAAATGGCTTTCAACTGCCCTGGGACTTGCTCCTTAAATGATTACATCTCTCCAGTGTAATTCTTCAGCAGCTGAAAGGCTTTCAGACTCCAGCAGCTGAAAGGCTTTCAGACTCCAGCAATCTACTTCAGACTACCTACTTTGAGGCACATATTCTAGTCACTCTGACTTCAGTGGGGTTGCTGTGTTTAGGGTAAGGCATGTGTCAAACTGCTGGATTAAATCAGGCCCCTGAGTGGAGGTCACCTCACTGTGCATTTGCTAAGGGAGAAGGCCTTTCATAATCTAAAAGACTTCTTAGCCAGTGCATGTTTATAGAAAAAGCTTTTCGGCATGGGCAAAAATCTTCTTATAAAAATGTTGCACTTATTTACACCTATGTCCCCTAAGCATTGTGTAACATTGCAAGTCTGTTTTCAGATGCCTTACTATAGTGCTGTGACACTTACTTTCAAATAGAATTATTCAAATCTAATACCTAAAGGCATATATAGCCACCTAAATAAGATTTTCAGCTTTACGAGTAACAGGAGATTCTCCAACAGAAAACCCAGACACACTCACAAGGAGTCTGAAAATAATGTTGCTATTTAAGTCCTCAGATACAGATTTTATCTGGCACTTGATTTGGACACTTTTACTCTGAAATCTCAATTCATTGAATTACAGCTGTCTAAGATGCCTCCTTAACTGAACAAGAAATTTATCCCCAAATGTCATTAAGTTCTTCTGAAAATTGTCTAATTACCATAGCTTCTCAAATATCAGTTCAGTGGAACAATTTAAACATGCCATTAAAGCAATGAAGCTTGCATATTGTACAGTGTTTTATTAGAGTTATAAGTCAATAAAACTTTAAGTGTATGAGTAATCACATAATTGTAATAATTAGAACTATTTGTGTTTTTCAAATGTTGCTGCTGTAACGTATAGTTGAATAACACTGGTCTCTTGCTTTGTTCCCTTAGACATATCTGTTGTATATCTTAATACTTCTGTTCTCAGGCAAGAAAGGAGAATTCTAGGTTTTAAGGTTTTTAAGAGGCCTTGTTGTAATTCCATAGCTTTTTCCACTCTTCTTGTCTGATACAGAGTTTCACCTAAGGCCTTTACAAAAAGTGCAATGTTTTGCCCCATTGCAGCAAATTAGCCAGAGGTTCTACCACAAACATAACCAGAAAAAGATTACTTTATAACAGACCGTAAAAGTGTGGTCACACTGTGGACTGAAAATGCCCTGTGTCAATTCATTTTAGGTCAATCTGTTACTTGTTTGCGGTTTGTAATAGATATAAGCAATATTGAAAACAGATGTCTTTTTTATTTCAGAATAGGACTCTGAGCCTAAAAGACGCCAGGTCTGCAAATAAAATTCACCCCATAGATGTGGGATACTTGGCTGTTTTCTGTAGTTACAGCTAGGGTCATCCCCATAAAGTTCAAATGACAAGGCCATAAAACACTTCCCTGTAAAAAAGTTGAAAGATTAAAAGCTACAAATCCTACAGGATGTCCTAGGAATATTGCAAGAGATACCAAAGCTTTTTCATTATTATACACTGAAATAGCAATGGCTGTGAGTTCAGTCAGGATGACCGAACAGTTCAGTCAGTTCTGGAAGTCTGTGTATATATAAGATTAAACCACTACAAATTCTTCTGTGTATATACATTGCAGCTCAAAGACAGTTCATTTAACACAAACACAGATCTTTTCCTGTGAAATAAATCACTTTTCAGAAGGGAACAATACTATCTCTGCACACTCTTTACCAGTTAAACAGCTAAATCTGTTGAAATTCGTGTCTGAATTCTGTGTAGAAGTGTACATGGTCTGCCAAAGAAACTTGGGGAAAAAGTTAGATTGGTACGATTATAGAATAATTTTGTGTGAATGAGACGTTCAGAGGTCATCCAGTCCAACCTTCTGCCTTGAAACAGGTCCAGTTAGAGTGGGTTGCTCACAGCCATGTCCAGCTGAGTTTTTACTGTCTTGCCTCCAAGCATGGAGACTCCACAGCCTCTCTGGGCACCTGATCCTGTGCCTGACTAGCTATATGGTGAAAAAAGTTTTCCTTATATCAGATCAGAATATCTCATTTTTCACCTTGAGTCTTTTGCCTCTTACCATGTCGCTATGCATCTTTGAATAGTCAGGCTCCATTTTTCTTTGTAAACTTTCATTATCTGTAGAGAGAAATGTTGGGTAGACCAGAAAAGAGTTGCTTCTGAAATAAGAAAAAATCACTGGTATTGTTTGTATGCGCTAACTTCCTGTGGTCATAATAGTAAATAAAAATAATGCACTAGGAACTCAGATGTGGGTAATGGGATTGAGAAATATGTAATTAACATCAATGTGGCAAAGGGTCAGAAAAAGCAGTAAATTGTCCTAACTGGGGAATCACAGTCCTTGTAATTTAATAGTCATGCCCTGACAATTTACATGTGTTTTGTTGATTGAGTGAATAGGATAACTCATGCAACAGGGGCAGAATAAAGGCCATTGCAGCAGCTCTCCCACACACTGGTTGGGAGAGAAATTAAAATGACAGCTTAACTAGTTCAGAAGACCCTGCACTGGGAAATGCAGCTTTACCTGAGCTCTTCTCTGCAGCAATATGTAGAAAAAATATGGCCAGTAAGGACAGTGGCCCTAGTCACCAGAATGAGGATAATAAGCTAAGCTGAAGGCATCATGACCCAGAGAACATGGTTCAGTGGTTAAACATTTCCGATGGGTCTTAAACTGGCCTTTGCAAACTGCCACCCACATCATTTTCTTTTTGCTTCGGTTGCTGAGCAAGGACTGTTATCTGGTAGGGGTGCCCCTCTGCCTACTCTTCTCCTGTGCAGGGTCAGAGTCAGCAATCCTGAGTGGGGAAGAAGTACGGTCCCAGGAGGGTCTTCATCCGCTGGCTCTGTCCCAGCTGCTTCCTCTACTCCCTGCACTTGGACCCTCTGCTCTCAGTTTGACAGCACATTTCTGCCTGGGGACTGAAACTTTACTTTAGAAAAGCAATAGTCAGAAGTGAAAACCAAGCAGATGGGCCTGGACACCTGATCTAGGCTCTTATTTGTGTTTTCTAGGACAAGAGTTTAGAGACAAGAGGAACACATCTGCCTCCTGCAAAAGCAGAGAGCCAAGATTAGCACTGCCTGAGGATCCTGGCCAAAACACAAGCTCCCACACAGATTTTGTTAATTTGATTGTGTTTGTTTAAGGAAAAAAGTAGGAGAAAAGAAAGAGTTTATGAGAAATGGAGTCCCTGGGCTTACATAAATGGCATCTGCTCCAGAGCCAGGTTATAGTCTTGCAATGGTCTGCTCTTCTTGGGAAAAAGGACATGCAGACAACAGCTGTATTTTCTGCTGTGTGTCCTACCTTTCTCAAGGCTGACATTAACTCAAATCACTTCACTGTCACTAGAACACAGCTACATCTCCCAGAAAGGTTTTAACAAGGACTACCAGAAAATATCACGTTCTTTTAAGTGTGAGAGCATCATGTCTGCTTAAGTCTTAGTAGAAGTCAGATATGTATGTTTGCTTCTGATAGGTAGGAGCTGCTGTGGCTTTAGGTCAACGTCTTCCTAAAAGCAGCACAAGACTTTACTGACAAGTATGAGGACTGACATTTTGCCTGGAAAACAGTGCACCCAAAACAGCAGCTTACCCCAGCACAGTGGGTTGTTGGACTTACGAGCTGGAAGGGGCAACATCACAGCTTTTCTGAAATGATGGGTGACTTTTTCAGGCAGCTGATTTGTTGATCCTTTCAGGGGCTGTTTGTTTTCTGATTAATTCATGTATTTTCTAAATTTTCTTCACTTTCTGCTGAGGTTTCCTGCTGCACAGGTAATCCATCAACTTTATTTGACAGACATCTTTTTTTTCAATTTTTTTTAGAGGAATAGCTTCTATTTGAAAACAACTACGTAGCTATAGGTTCCTCAAAAACAAATTACTGTAGTGTTCCCTCTTGGCTTCTTCATGAGGTTCCTCAAGAGGATGTCAGTCTAAAGAATTGGTCTTCCTAGAGGGAAATGGGGAACTGATACTTTCTTTTCCTTCAGTATTACTTATGTGGGGTAACATCTGAGCAATTGAACTGAGATCACAAAAGACCTCACAGTCTGGGCACACAGGCAGAGAGAGAGGAACAACCGGACTTGCAGCAAAATTTAATTGAGTTATTGTGAAAATAATGCATAGGCTTTTCATCTGAATTTCATATATCTACTTTTTTTCCTTAGTGTGGATGGTGTCTCTCTGCATCTACAGTTATTTGACATAAAAATTGTTGTACCTCTACTTCCCTTAGCTTTATG
>NW_010172142.1:0-12968 GCF_000695765.1 Mesitornis unicolor | reverse complement strand
GAATATTTTGTCTATCTCTTCATCCTGGTTTTATAATGAAAGACTGTAAAAACGTACCAAGAGTATCCCAAAAAGCTCACTATTTGTGATAATAAAAAAAACCTCATCATCACTTCATTGATGACACTTTGGGCTTTCTACTGAAAGTGAAATTCAACTTTCCAAGCAACTGACCTTTCTCAAAGACCAGTGTCAGTCTGTAGAACCACACACCATCTGTATCAGTCCATTAGAAACCCCAGGACCTTCTATTCTAACTGCAGATCGACCTGTTCTTGCTAAGATAAACACATAGCTTATAATAAGTGTGTAAGTGTTAGCACACATATAAATATATACAAGAAGAGAATGAAAAAAAGGATGTCTTCTGCAAAATTCTCTGTGAGATAAAAATGGAAAACTGAATACAAGGGATGTCACTCACCTGTATTCTTGGGAAAATCTTGGACAATTTAGAGAGGTTTCTTGAGATGTCTGAGATCCAAACTTGTGTTTTGAATAAGCCAACTGTTAAATTTTACTTCAAAAGAAAAAGAAAGAACAGCATACAAAAAGTCGTAGTAGTGCTTTATGTGCATCTCTAAACAGAATTCAGCATAAGAGAACCTGTGCAATGTAATATGCAAAAGGATGGAGAAATATGCTGAGGCATTAATAAACTATTTAAGTTTTACAGTTCTGTCTTTCAACTGTTTTTCCTTATATAAAAACCTACTATGGCCAAATCTTGAGTGTTCCAGAGTGCCTCTGAATCATCTAGTCCCATTCTCTACTCCTAGTTGTACTGGTTTTGGCTGGGATGAAGTTAATTTTCCTCACAGCAGCTCATAGAGTGCTATGTTTTGAAACTGTGACCGAAACAATGCTGACAACACACTGTTGAATAGTGCATACAGTGCCAAAGCTTTCTCTGTTTCTTTCTCTGTCCCCTTAGTGAAGTAGGATAGGGGTGGACAAGAGCTTGGAGGGGACAGTGCTTGGACAGCTGACCTCAACTGGCTGGGGAGATATCTCATGCCGTATGATATCATGCTCAGCAATAAAAACTGAACAAAAGGAGGAGAAAGGGGGTAACATCTGTGGTTAGGGTGTTTGTCTTCCCAAGTACATGTCATGCACAATGAAAGCCTTCTGTTCTGGAGAAAGCTGAACACCTCCCTGCCAATGGGAAATAGAGAAAGAATCCCTTATTTTGCTTTGCTTCACCTATTAAACTGTAAACTGTCCTTATACCATAAGTTTTCTCACGTTTGCCCTTCCATTTTTCCTTCCCATCACCTGGTGGGGAGTGAGAGAGCAGCTGTTCAGGGCTCAGTGCATACTGAGGTTAACTCATGACACTAGTCCAGATCAGCTACAACCTGTCAGATGTTCTTAAAAACTTTAAATAATCCAATTCATAAATACTCTGTCATGATAAATTCTCTGAATCAACAGGTTCTATCCACATATTCTTGAGTTTGGACATCGTCTTAAAGGAGAAAAAGGTGTCTTCCTATAATGCACTTGCAGATCTGCTGCTCTTATCTCCAGCACAGAGGTAGTACAGAAATGAACATGAAGAATGATCAAAGGAATGCAATGGCTTAATGGAAAAAGGAGGCTTGGGAAGGAATGTGGAAAAGTGAAATAAAATCACTGTGGGGCAAGCGAGAGGTGTCAAGAAATACAGGGGTTTTTTTCTCCACAAAAAATATTGTCTCAGGTGGCAAAGTCCCACCAAAGAAAAGGAAACTCTTCTTTGGTCTGCTTAGATAAGCAGTGGAACTCCTTGCTGCAGGCTGCCGAAGATGCAGAAGGTATAGGTATAACATGAGGGCAGAAAAATCCTGCAGTGCTTCCAGAAAAATAGAACCATTGGTACTCTAACCCTTATGCCATTTCTTCATCTATTATACATGTGAAAGAAAAACTGTAAGCTACAAATAAGTATTATTCTGCTGAAATCTCAGAATATATCTTGGTCATTGAAGACAAAACCAGATTGCTGTAAAAATGTGGGTATATGTATGTCTGTGAAGTCCTCTTGTTCATGTTGAGTGAAAGACATGCAGTGGAATTGTGACAGTGTGGAGTCACATCACATGTGCTGACTTGGTTATATGAGTTTTCCTGGCCCTGCCTGACAGGAAAGGGCTCCTGCAGTATAAGTTTGCTCATGGATAACCACATGAGTTCAGCAATTGCTATTAGTGTGGGAAACTGAGGCATCAGGCTAACATGCACCAGTCTCTGGAGGAGCAGCTAGGTACTCAAGACAGCACTGAAGACACTTAGCCTGTGGGCCTTTTTGGAGCACTGGGATAAGGATGGGTAAGAAAAGATGCCCCTGTCAACTGCAGCCACACCCAAGATACCATCTCCTTCTTCAGCAACCTCCCCAAAACCTGTCTCTGTGTGGTGCCAGCCTCAGTAGCTTGCTCTTCTAAATCTTGAAGATGCTTTTCCTGCCTCAGGAGGAGTGTTGTGACCGAGGGAATGGCAGCAAATATGTGGCTTTTTGAACACTGCGTAGAAAAAAGACAAGACATTCCTGTAAGTTTTCAACACCACTCCAAAACAGGGAAACCAGGACTGACACAGATATTAATCTTACAGTTCAAATGCAAACTGTGTCTTTTGTGGGTATTAGTATAAATACCTTATTATAATACAGGTTAATAACCATGAATGCTAATGTTTTCTAAAGAGCAACAAGTGGTGTCTCTATATCCTAGCTGTATCATGATAGGAAAAATTATTTTGCAGGGAGTGGACAGTTACGTCAAGGTCATAGAGCACTTTGTAGCAAAAAAAGCGTTAAGCATTCAGCAGTGTTTAAAAGTATACACTTCCTATATCCCATATATGTGTTAATTTCATTTACATACAGTATAGCCAAACATTTTAAGACAATCCATCTCTGGGCAAAGCAATATGCATATTATTAAATTGATACACACCTGAAGTTAACATTTTACTACTGTGTGTGTATATTTAATATTAAAATGTCTGCATCTGTATTTGAATGTGTTATTAGCTTGTTTAGTTAGCCCAACCCAAATTTAGTTGTTCAAAAGTGCAGGTTTTAATAGCAATACTTCTGTTAAAAGATCTGGGAAAATAATTGTGGAGTCAGTTCCTATAGAGACTACAGAAATAGGTTGTCTGAAGGATAAAATTTTTCTTAAAGTCTCTTCAGTTCTGCCTCTTATCTAGTAGTCACAGTTATGCCAAATGTCTTACTATTTTTTCATCAGGGAGCAGATAACTCAAAAGCAAATAATTCAAAAGCCTCAGCCAAAACAAACTCTTTGAAAAGATCTTATGAAATCATTTCTCCTTGCAAATCCATAAAAATCGCCTCGGACTCCTTATCAATAGAAAGGCTTAAAGAGGGTGCAGAAGTCATTGAATTATGATGTGCTTGTTTTAATGAAATTCCACTCCTGCTGGGATGTTCCCTGCAGATTTTCCATATTTCAGCATGGGAAAGGTTTGATGCTTTCCTGCCAGTGCCAAGAGTTAATTGAAAACATTTCAGCATAAATTCAGCTTGGGGGCCAACGCTCCCATTCCTTCATTATTCTTAACAATAATAGAGGAGTAATACAATTATTAATAGGCATGTTGTATCCTTTTAAAGTGGCAGTGTGCTTCTGAAACCATGTCTTTCGCATTCTTTTTCTTAAGCAAATCTGAAACAAATGGAAGAATAGAAATCTTAAGAGAAAAGCAAGTCTGGCTGGTATATTTTACTGTTCATCACTTTTTCTCCACAGTGCATATTTAGCTATTGTTAAATACAGGTAGTTACTTAAAGTAAATTAGAAAAAAAAATATTAAAAAATAAAATATCCACTCATCTAGACCAGAATTTCCTGAAGGTTTTTATATTTAAAGTCTCAGTCCTGGCATAATATTAAATTATTTTCTTTGAAGGTATGTGTACCCTCAGAGTTATTCAAGGAAATTCAGAAAAGTGAAATGCAATTTTTAATAGATCTGCCATTGTTTAAAAGATTAAATCAGTTTTGACATCACATATCCTTCTTAGGATTTATGGTTTTAGTATAATGAATCTGAAGTAATGTTTTCTTTTACTCCAGAACACATTAGATTGCCTTGCTAGCCCAGGGCTACTTATATGTTATCTCCCAAAGTAAACAATTTATATCATAACCTTGTAGAAAAATACTATTTTCATTTTCATTACTTTTATTATGATCTAAAGTCTTGACACATTCATCACGATTTTGTCAGAATTTAAGCACTCCTGTTAACGTAAAGGTTGAAACTTGTAAAAGTTATAAATAGTTAGGGAAACATTTCCAAAATAATGCTGTGTTTTCACCTAGCTTCACTAAGAACCAAGGAACCAGGGCAAAAGGCTTACCATTACTCTCCAAATTTTAGGCAAAGTTCTGAATACATTTTTATCTCTTCTTCACACTATTCCTCTCAAAACAGGCAACATAAAATATAAAGCAGCTCTAATTGTTTTCCTGTTAAAGGATTCCTATAGACTACTGTGAGTCAAGGCCATATTTGTAATCGTTCAAAAAGCTGTATCTGACTTACTACCATTATTCCAATTTTTTAACAGAAGTCCTGCCAGCAAAAGTCTATGGTGGGGTCCCTGCCCATTTTGGCAGCAGACGCCATATTTAAAACTGCCCCAGTGTAGAAGACTCCACACAGAGCTGAGGCAGTTCAACATCCTTCTGCACCCTGCCTGAATCTCCTCATACAGCAGGTAAAAGGGATTAAGGCTGGAACACTTTTCCAAGCAGCAGTACCTGGCTGATGTAGCATCCCAGGAGACAACTGAAAGGCAGCTGTAGTTTAAAGCAGTTCTTATACCCTGGTATGAGGGTAGAGCCTGGGTAGAATCAGGGCCAGTGTTAGGAACCGTTTCTGCCTCAGCTGTCCTTGCTGCAAAGCAGGAATAACTGATGAGTCAGAGCTACCAGTGTGCAACCATTTCCCTCGATTTGCACAGCAGAGCACTGAGACTGTGCTGGGCTTCAAATCTGGTGAGACAGCATCACCACACACGCTTTCAGTTGTTCTCATAAATTTATCAAATTTTCCCTATCAAACTGTTCGAGAAAATTGAATTTGCTCCCATTAATATAAAAAAGGCAGACTTCAGCTAGCTTGCATATACAGCTTCCAGGACAGCATGCTTCTAAATACAGAGAAAACACTTGGTTGCTACAGCTCTTTTCCTCAATTACTACAGATCTGGGCAAACCAGACAATATTTTGAGCAAAGTTTTCCCAATGAGAGTCAGTTATTTCTGAATTAATGGGAGAGATTATATTCAGACTCAGCATGCAGTCAGTATGTCCTAAAATTTAGCCTAATATTGCCAAAAATCAAACGATTGAAGCCCCAAAGGGAAAAGGTTTCACCATTTCTCAGATCTCTGTATTTTTCTTATCTGCTCCTTTTCCAAACATGTCCTCTCAATGTCCTAGCAATAGCTTTTGCATAGCAACATGTTCTTTTACACATTCAGGCACTCAGTTTTGCTCACTTCACTAGGTTTCCGGCCAACTCTCTGAATGACACCAGGCCAAACACAAGTGCTAGTTGCCTGTTGATTCTCATAATGATCTGTTTTCTCAACCACCATTTATCTGAGTAATCTTTCACTTTCAGTAGAAGAATAAAGCCATAGGCTAAATACTGATACCAGTTATGCTATTGCAAACTCAGGCTACCTCTAATGGGAGTCAATGATTTTGAACTATGCAAACAAGACTCTGTATCATAAAAAGGTGAGATATTTTGTACAAGCTATTTGTCACAAATGTTAAGTCCTTTTTTATACAATACACACTCCTATATTGCATTTTCTTCCATAGCCTCAATTCCCAAAGTGCACAGACCAAGACACATGTCTATACTTTACTTGCCCAGGTCCTTTAGACTAATTTGCAAACATATGATGCATGCCTGAATACACTAATATGAAAAAGTAAGATAGCATAAGAGTTTCTGTGGACTGCTGCTTTGCTTCCTGCTATGATCCACTTACACATGACATACAAAACATTTTAATGAGTTTAGAATGACACTGTAACACTTGAAAAGAAATAACATGGAGATGGTCACGACAGAGTAATTATTCTGATGGCACTTTCTTTTCCATAGTTTGAAAACCATTTTGTGATTTCACTCTCCTATGTCAGAATGCAATAGAATTTCAGAAGACAGGCAAGTATCCTGGTAGAACATTTTCCAGATTTAGGTGTTATCACACTGAAATTACAAAGATCATACCTACAATAGCACTTCCTCAACTGTCATGGCTGCTTGAATCAGAAGAAGACTTAGTGCCATTGCCAGCAGATAACAGTGAACTGTAGTGGTTGTATTTGTTCTGTTTAAACCGTCTAACATCATATATTTTTTAAACTATGAAAACTAGTGCAAGCCAAATACACACACCTTACAGTAGTAGGTGATTGCATTATTTTACTATAAGATCTTATAAGATGTGGCTTGATTTCTGTGTTAAGAGAAGACATCTAACAAGCTATGTTTACTTACATGAGGATGTGTGTTTCACAACTACACAGAGCGCCGTAATCTCTCAGATAGTACTATGTTAAAAATACAGATGGTGTCCACACCATCCATATTTAAATGTAAACATACTTCTAAGAGAGAAGATTCAGTTGTCTTGTATTGTTTTGAGGCAGTAAGATACTGCGAATGCCAAAGACATGTTTATAAACAAGTATTTCTCTCTTGGAAAGGAAAGAGAGGTCCCTTCTGCACTTTCAATTTCCTCCAAATTTTCTTCCCACTCTTGTCCTTCCCTTTTCCAATCAAACTGCCCATTTTCCAATTTATAAGTGATAACAGCAGACAGACACTCTCCCTTTCCTCATTATATTCCCTTACATTTCAGTATTTCCTTCGTATTATACTTCCTCTCTCCCTCTTGTCTCCAGATCCTGGACTAAATTGTATGTTTTAGTCTCCACTCTCCTCCTAAACTTTCACTGCCACCTTCCCAACTGTTTTCCACCCTCTCAGGCCTTGTGGGCATGTGTAACAGCTGCCTCTTCTCGCCAACCTTCCTGTATCACCACCTCCACCAAAGTATGCCATATGTATTCCTGAGCCTGATCTCACTCTAGATCTTCCCAAAGAGCATCTTGGATTTGCCATCAACATATCAACATTAAAATCACAGAATCATATAAAGTTGTTTAGATGGGACCTCTGGAGATCTTCTCCTACCTTCTGCTAGAAGCTGTATTCCAGCCAACACTAAATGAAGTCAGCTGCAGCTTTTGCTAGCCAAGTCTTGAAAAATCCTAAGGATGGAAGTGCTGGAGTTTCTCTTGAAAACCTGTCCCAGTGTTGCATTACCTCTCCTAGCAAAGTTCTTCCCAATGCTCAGTTTGAACCTCCCAGCCACAATCTGTGGCTGCTGCACTTTATCATACCTTCTAAAACAACAACCAAGAAAAGTCTGGTCCTGTAGTCTTTAATCCCTTCCAGATTAGACAATCCTGTTCCCCACCCCCCATTGGATTACTGACAGCCTTGTCTCAGATGGTCTAAAGTTCAGCTCCCTCACCTTTTCCTCACTGTTTACAAACCCTGTCCATCTTGGCAGCCTTCCAATAGCCCATCCAGTTTCTCAATATCCTTGAACGTGAGGGAGGAGTCTCAAAACTGGACACTGTCATGAACACAAAGAACATGGTGATGATAACTTCCTTCTCAAGCTTCTGGAGAAGCTGAATTCCTCTCCAAAGCTGAATATTCATTTTACTACCACTTTGCTTGTCCTTTTCTGGCTCTGCCAATATTACTAAAGTCGCTTACCTTTCTCCCCCTCTGGTATTTTCAATCTGTGTCTCAGCTAACCTCTTGATATTTTTTGTAGCTTCTTTCTCCTTATTAGCAAGTACACTATTTGTTCATTCTCCAAATCTTCTCTACACAATGATCATCTCCTTTCTTCACCCTTTCTTCCTCTCATCCACTCAAAATACCACTTTTGAATCTCTTTTTAGACAGCCAAGTCTTTGCTCTGTATCACTTTATTAATGTATTTCTGGGTTGCCTACACCTCACACTTCATCTCCTCATCCATCCTAATAAAGCTCAGTCCATCTATTGTCTTAGTCCACCGTGTTCCTCCTTCCCCTCCCTGATGTATTTCTAAGGTATAGTATTAGCCCTATGTCACTGTGTGTTTACAAAAATCTCTCATGTGCACTTTCATCTTCTGCTATAATGTCCACTTATCTGATAATAAATTCATTAAAATAACTTTTTTTAAAAGAGGCTTTTTGACAATTACTATTTTGATTTTGGGTACCAAATGCTGATCACTAGCAATAGCTGCATAAATCATCCCTCTTTATAGTTTTATTTTTATGCCCTTCAGTTACATTTGTACTGCCTGAGTTTTGGAGATAAATATCCAAAATATTAGCTGAAAGCTTCCTCAGAAAGCAAATCTTTCCCACATCCTTCCCTGCAGTTCCTCTTTAAGAGGTGTCAGCATGGCTAGAGAATGAAGTGGGTCCACATTGTTTGCCTGAACTATTATGTGTTTAACATTTCCATAACAAAAGTGCCACTCGACTTCTCCCCGATTAATGCAGCTCGAGGGCTCTTGTCCTCCTTTAATAAAACATTGTTGAAATCATTTATTTAGAGCCCCTGGTTACTAGTGGGAGAATGACCATCTTTGTGCCAAAATATAGTGTATACAGTCCACTATTTTGTAGTAGATCATTCTGTTATTTAAGAAATTGATTAAATGGATGTCTTAGAAAGTATTTATGCTAACAGCGCATTACTTATGTCATTCAGACAGTCAATGTGAGCCTTTTCAACTGTCTACCACAGCCAATGCCCCAAGTAAAATACAGTAACTTTCGACTTTACTGCTTACAAATCTGTATCACAGACTTGAAAACCCACAGAGGATCACTGTTCTTCCCACTTCAAAATGATTTCTGTTGCAAGACTATCTACTTTTACTGAGGACTTGCAACGGGGATGTTATCACAGGCAGTGTGACAGTGTGTGATGTTATTACTGAGAACAGGAACAAAATCGATTGAAGGTCTGAATTTGTTTTAGTGACACTGAAGATACAATGCAACCCAGTCACTCAAGCAGTTTTCCATGACTCAGATGATGACAATTTTGTGTCCCACTACTTTTTATATGTGCATCTTGCCTATTTTGGAGTTCCTCTCACCCTTCTGCAGTGTATTCAAAACAAAACATAAAAAACAAACCAAGAAACAAGTACTGGTTTTGCATTTCATTGAGATGGGATTTCTTGTTCTGCACCTGCAAAGTTGTCTGCAGTCACCTTTGTAGCCCCACTGTATATACGCATTACACATGCGTGCATGGAGTGAGAGATCTGGTACACTAACCTCTCTGAGGAGAGGAGATTGTGACTAAAATCCATCATGTTTTCCAGTGTGACCATGAAATACTTGGTCAAACCAGATCTTTGCTTTCCAT
This sequence comes from Mesitornis unicolor, assembly GCF_000695765.1. Lineage (NCBI taxonomy): Eukaryota > Metazoa > Chordata > Aves > Mesitornithiformes > Mesitornithidae > Mesitornis > Mesitornis unicolor. The sequence continues at coordinate 3,466 of NW_010172142.1, read as the reverse complement.
AATTGTAAGGCTTCGTTTCATAACAATTTCGAAAGTTATGTATGTCTGCCTGTATACATTGGTGTATATTGTTAAAAATAAACAGAGACCTTATGTTATGTCCATTGTGATTGCAGACAAAAGCTTTGCTGTGTGCTTGGGTGATCAGTGAAGCTTGAATCTCCCTTTATTTACTGTATGGTCACTGTCAGTTCAATGAACTGCCTCCTTGTTCTCCACCATTGTCCCACACTCCCTTAAACATTTGTCACTGAAGTGCCTCCAAAGACAAATAAACTGTCACCAAGAATTCAAACCTGGTAACTGGGAATATAAAGGCAGCAGAACCTACTGGATTATTTTACATGAAATGGTAGAGAGTTCCTTCTTCCCCTGGGAGAGATTGGCTGGACAGGACCTTGGCAAGGAGCACTTTCAAATATCCAAGCAAATGAGAGAACTTCCTTTCCTGTGGAAAATCTCCCTCTGTCAGGGAATGTGAAGTCTTTTCCTCTCTTAAAGCTGTCCTTGCTGCATCCCTTGACATTTCAAGAATTTCCATTTGTCTCAAAATAAAGCAAAAGAAATATGAATTTGATTGACATCAACATCTGCACAGGCTTTGTAGGCTGGGACATGTACCAACACAGGCAGCCATTCCTCCTGGAAATTGTGCTTACTCTAACATGACAAAACCCACAGAGTTATCTCCTTATGGGGTGGAGCTCACAGGACAGAATTAGTTCAGCTGTATTTATTGTACAATTATTTAAATTAAAACAATCCACTTTCTGTGGAGAAGGAAGCATACAGATGAGTCCTCCCTGCCTAGTGGTGCTCAGTATTGATTTATTCCAGGCAGATGCTTTTGACAGGAGATTGTAAAATCAAGTCTTGAGTTTATTGTAGCAGTTAATTATCAGCCCTTTTCTAGTGCTAATGTCTTTACTCCTAACTGAAGAAAAATAAAGGCTTTTAGCTGGGACTTAATTTTTCATCAGCAACAAGTTAAATAGTTCTTGTGGGTGCTAACTGTTGACAAATTGAAAATATGTTTCTGAGCATCTACTGAAGAACTGCAGAAAATATTTAAGATCATCTCTACACAGTTGTGAACTCAGCCCTTTGGAAAGAAAGCTGACTGCATTTCCAAGTCTCACCCAACTACCCCGTCCTCCTCCTGTAGAAACAGTTTCCAGCTTTGTTTTAACAATAAGCTTACTCAACCGTTCAGATGACTTTAAAAATGAACTTCAGATCATAGCCGCGCACCATACTTGTAGACTTGTTTGGCATCACAACTATTTGGGGGTTGGTTTGTGCCTGTGTTCGTGTGCCTGTGCACATTAATCACGGAGCGACCTAACCAAATTCACACCTTAAGTATTAATAAAATAATCTGTCATTGAAATAACTAATTCAGAGGCAGGGATTTCTAATTTTGTTGATTTATACAACACACAGATGTGGATTTGTGCTCTGCTGAGATCTGGTAAAATGAAAAAGACATTATCTTGCTAATCTGTCGTCCCCTCAGTCAAAGTTTATTTGTGGTGGCTTTTAAACTTCTGACTGGCCTTCCAATTACGGCATTTAAACTGAAAAGCTTTAAATAAACACCATGAATAGAAGATAAATAAACTCCTCCCCCCCCCCTTTTTTTTTGTGAGTGCCTAGCTTAACGCAGTCCAAACTCAAATCCCCAGAGGACTGAGCTCTCTCTTTTGTGTTAATGTTTAAAAGATTTTCCAGTGCTGGAGTTTATTCCTACTGCAAACATTTCTATTTACAAGGTCAAGTGTATCAGCACTCGACACAGCTTAAGAGTGTAATTATTTATCTAATGGCATTTGAGTGTAGATCAGTAGCTCTGGCAGCAAACCAGGTTTCAGCACGATGCAAAGCAACCCCTAAGAACAATCTTACAAGATCTAGTAATTGCTGATCCCTCTAGAGTGTTTACTTTTGCATTCCTCCTTGTGGGAGAAGGCAGGCTGAATGGCAAACTTTCACGCATTTTGTTGCAGCCCCTTGATGCATGCGCGAAGGCTTGTTCGAAACGCTTGCCACCTCGGTGTAATGTATTTCTCACCATTTACTCGTTTACATGCCTAGGAGCATCTCTAAGAGTGTCATTGAGAGCAACATGCCTTCACTTCACGCCTCCAAAGCACGGCGCACTAGTGATTCCACATACACACAGGAGCAGTGCCCTTGAATTGGTTTACTCTCTTCTGGCACTGGAAAGTTACCATGCCAACGCATTATAAAATCAACCACTCTTTTTAAAGTAGTACTTTCAAAGCTGTGTTTACTTCTTGCACGTAATTATTCATTAAAGTAAGAATAGCAGTATTTTACATCTATGTAAAGTATTACAGGCAGACAGAGATTTTTGTTTGTTGATTGTTTTTGGTTTGTTACTCTGTGGTTTGCTCCCCCGCCCTCCCCAACCTCGGGTGCTGAGAGTTCAAGTGTCCCTGTAAAACAATTTCACCACATCCATTATTTAAAGCTCTTTCTTTACTAATTTACACGTTTAGAAAATACAAAAAGCCGTACATATTTAAAACACAGGCCTTTTTCATGCCCTCTATAAAAAATACAAGGTTTAAGGCAGCTCAGAAATGTGTTCATACAATTCTACAACGTTCATAAAGTCTCTCCAAATAAGCAAGTTAACTTCCACTCTATAAAATACACAGTACATTTGATGTTCTAGAGAATACTTCACTGAACCACTGTTGCTGGTATCCCTTTAAACATAAAATGCAATCTGTACCTTTCCAGAAAAGAATAGCAAATGTAATCATCTGGCAAATAAGATGTGGACTTAAAACTTTTATTATTTTTTTAAATAAGTTATCCCCAAAGTAAACTTCTATGTACAAAGAAGAACGACTGGTAACAAATCCCAGTTTTAAATACTTTTTTTTTTTTAATATAAGATTTACCAGAGGTCAGCACCCTGATATGACGAGAGGCAATATAACTTTTCAGGATATTTGTACATACATGTTCTCGAGTTTAAAAGTGTCTTTCAAAGATGGCAGTGCAGAGCTCTTTTAAAACAAAAGTTGCATTGTTCAGTATAGCCAACAACTCTGAAAAAAAAAAACTCGACCAAAAAAATATATATTTTTTAAATGTCACTAGGTTAAAGAAGAGATGGCTGCTGGCACACTTTTGTTATGCAAGAGGGAGTACTGTAAACCACAGAATTTATTCAGTCTGTTATTTCCTTAGATTCAATTAACGGCAGATGCGGTGTAGCACCCTTTCGGTTCCCACTGGATCACGAAGAGCGAGACACCTGTTGAACGATTAACCAAGTTGTTGACTAAACAGTACGGCAACAGCTTTGGCAGCAAGTTTGGGTAGCTCACCTCTTTCTAACCTTCATGTGAAAAATCCCCTACCAGCATGCCATTACTCCTGCTTTCTGCAGCGGCGAGGCGGCCGCAGCCCTCCTAAGTAGTCTCTGCGT
>NW_010172141.1:8244-25133 GCF_000695765.1 Mesitornis unicolor | reverse complement strand
TATATTTATATATATATAGCACACAATGTGCTAAAAGCTTACATAGTGGTAGATATTTATCAGATGATTTCTGAATTGTCTTAAAAAAACCAGAATATTTCAAGATTTTTTCCTGAAAAAAATAGATAAAATACTAAAAACAAAATATAATTTTTAATATTAATCCTTGAAAACTATGCCAAACAGTTTCACATGTTCCATTTTCAATTTTCAAAACAAAAATTGCCAACTTCCAGGGAAAACAATGTTTTCCTGGGAATCTTTCAGTTCAGTTCACAGTTTTGTTCCAATTAAACTTTTGCACTATATTTGTTTATACAGATTTGCAATCCATATTTTTTTAAAGAACTTCAAAAAAGATTTTATACATAAATAAGACAAATGAATCTGAGAACAAAGTGACTATAGTAATTGTGCTGGTTTTGCAAGGCACCAGCATTATTACGAGCAGGCTCAAGAGTGTCCGTACCATCCATGTACAAAAATTTCTTAATGAGATATCAACATCTTTGAATTTAAAAATAAACCATAGGCTGATCCAGAATGAGTAAATATCTCCCTATCACGGAGATTAAAAATACAGCAAGGTTGTCTCAGCTCGCTGAGGAGGATGAAGCAGATACAGCCTTACACCTTCCACATGGAAATGGTATGTACTAGGTACCATCTGCTAATGGTCCTTGAAGTACACCTACAGATATTTCAAACTGGAGCTGCTGAAGTGAACTGGTCAAGCTGGGTGATACTGGTGGTGCTGATGAAAGATGTGGCGTCAAGGCAGCTTGGCTCACCTCCGTACTGCTTTTCTGGCACTTTCAGGAGAGAACACTGAGTGCATTCATGAAGGAGCTCTCAAGACAAGGATGAGAATGAGGATTTTCTTTGCTTCCATATGACCTGATTTCTAGTAAAATAAGGAGAGCAATCACTTCCCACACACATAGATTTTATTGGACTTGAGAAAATTTTCAGCTCAGACCTTTCTTTTTGTTGTGTAGGACTTTACTCAGTCTTATGTCTCCTTATAGCAGGATTTGTGTGTGCTTTCTTGGAGAATATACAAAATATTACTCTAAAATGAAGATTTCATTTTATTAAAATACGTCCTCTGAATTAGTGCTCAGCCATCTCTACTCTTTTTTTTTTAATTTTTGTTTTCTTTAAAAATAAGTACATATTTACTTAAATGACATTAGAAAAAAAAATAAGGGTAATGGAAGTCTTTATGGAGAGGTAAGATGAAAGTTATTAAATTAATGCTCCTATTCTATATTCAGAAAGCAACTGACACAAAAAATAAATTGTAAGAATTCTGGCATCAAGGAGGACAGAATATCTGATCCAAGAAAACAGATTTGAACCCAGGCTGAATCTGGGGTCCTTCTTTAAAAACAAGTAATTGAGCTCAACAGTTTCATAAACTGCAAGTGCCATAGCATGACAGCAGAGGTTTGATGGCCTATAATGCTTTGTCAGAAGCTTTTCCTCTCAGAATTGTTAGTGTTGTTGCCCGTAGAGAAATAAGTGTCCTTTAGGACATGGTTCAAGTATGGGAGTAGTTTAGTCTGTCTTACCTCTGAGAGGACAGAGAAATTTATCCATAAAATCATACAGGTTTTTACGGTTGACTGAAATTCAAATCCAGGAATTGAAGGCGGGAAGTTGACATTTTGACTCAGGAAAAGCAGAAGAGAGAGGTTTGTGCTGTATTTTAGAGGGGTGAGGTGAGACTCCTCTCACATAAACCAACATTAGTCATGTATTTAATGTAATGTAAGAATAACATTCCTCGCTGTCATTTCAGCCTGGGATAATCCATGTGTCCTGGAGACAGGCAGACACCTGGGAGACAATTTCAGTGAGCAGAACGTTCTGTAGTTGTGGGAAGTGTTTATTATGCTAAATCATTGTTTCTCACTTCATTTCACATAATCATAACTTTTGTGGCATTTCCTTGTTTGACCTTCAGTATAGATCAGAGGACACAGCTGAAATCAAGCCCACTGTTTAGGCGGGCTTGGCTCCTTCCAATTAAAGGACTTTTTTTCCTTGCACTTTTCCCCACTCATTTTTTCCGTCAGTATTTCACTATTATTGTCTCCTAAGTTTCAGTGGCCAAACTTACCAGTCTCAGTTTTCCAGGCTGGAATACATTCCTCTTTCACAGTTATTATCAGAAAATCCTATACAGTCATTATGTATGGAACATGCTGTTGTAACATTCTCTCTTTTGCACAGGTGCATGCTAGACATTTTATTTCCTTTAGGCAGAAAATAAAAAAATAGACAAGTGTTATGATCAAATTTTACAAAAAATAACCTAGAAAAGTCATTCAAAATTGACTGCATGAGGCTTTTAACAAAAAAAGATGTCCTCACAGAAACAATAGCTGAGAAGTATATTTTATGGATTCATTTTATTTTATCCATCATTCACTCTTCTCATATCACATTTTGCCTCCCTTACAACCATTGTTACTCCTATTTTTTTGATTTAGTTTCTCCTTTTACACATCCCAAGTGGTCAGGTCTGAATTCAAACAGTTCATTTGCCACTTTTCATATTCTAGATAAAGGCTTGCTTGTTTTGTCTGAATGCATGAAGGAAAAGGTGCTTGCAATATTTTATAGCTTGTACAGGACTCAGTAATTAAAGTCAGTCTTTGGGCTTAGAGCCATTACCATAACACATATGCTATGGACAGAAGTTATACTTCATTTTCCCTCTTGAGTAAAATTAAGCCAGATCCTAACCTTGAGCCTATGGTTTGTAGAGAGCTTTAAATGCTGTGCTTGTGCACATTTAACCCCACTGTAACAGTTGTAGGGTCATAGGGAGGTGACAGTTGCTATCACACACTTCCTACTGTAGATGATTAATAATGAAGAGACGTCTTTGCATAGACTAGACCTGAAAATTTCAGCTGATTTCCTCAGCAAGGCTCTTGGCAGACCTACAGGAGCATCTTTGTTGATTCAAGTCAGCTCATGTCCATTATGTTTATCACAGATTTCCTTACACAACACAATCATCCAGGCTGGTAAAAGCAGTACCACACGGTGCTGGAAATTTGGATCTCAAATAAACAAATATTGTCATCAATATTCCTGGCATTATAGAGCTGCTACTAACATCAGGCTTATATATTGTAATTTTATTTCTTAAACTACACAGATAGTGCTTAGATGTATGGATTTATTATCACATTTGGCATATATTATTTATAGCATAAGAACGGTGAAACATCTTGCACCATGTGTGTAAAGATTAGGATTTATTGTCCAGGAATCCTTGAACAATTTTATCAAAAGCCCATTTCTAGGTGGTGTTTTTCTGCAATAAATCATACAGCAGAAATCTATCAGTGGACACCAGTAGGAGACAAATGAGAGCAGAGGAAAGAGGGTCATCACAGATTTTTTTTCTCTATCATGACCTGTCATTGGCAGAAATCCATTTATTATCATACACAAATGATTTTTTTCCCTTACTCACTGGCTTTACTATTCTGGGGACTGTTGTCTAAAGCAAAATGAAAACTTCACAAAATGCAAGCTTTCAGGAACCATGAAAGCAGAGGTAACTTAAAGACCACAGATGCAGAGACTAACACTACTTCTCTTCCTCTCCTTTCTCTCTCTCCCTCTCTCTCTTTTCTCTCTCCTCCACCCTCTCCATAACAAGAAATTGTTTTGAAGTTTTCATTATGGAAATAGGGAAGGAGGAGGGACAGGACCATAAGCCCGGTGCCATAGCAGTATATACTAGAATTACTAAACTCAACTGGTTGGTATACGCAAGGCAGCAAACTTCGTATTGCTCAATTAGAAGTGGATGAGCTCTTGCTGAGCTACATTTGCCACAATTAAAGTTCTTTGAGAACCTTTCTACCTTTTTTTAATAAAATAAAGTTGCATTTGTCTTTAAGTAAGGAATGGGGGCAGGGGAGGACAATAAAGAGGAGAGCCGAAGTGTAGCATTTTTTGCTAGCTTGAGATTAATCAAGATGGGAAGGAGCAATGTAACCTCACGTATCTCAATTAATATCACCACCCATATTTCTACAGGGTCTTCAAAAATGATCTACTCATGTTCTAGGAAGCTGGTGTGGGATTTGATTAGGTAATGAAGCCCCCACTCAGGCCAGAATGGTGCTCATAGCAGTCAGGCTTCTGTGAACTGAGAGGAGAGGCAAGAGAAATAGACCTTCTAGAGAACATGGGTGAAATTTTTATAATACAACAGCAAAAGCTTTAATGCCCATCAACTTCAGGAGGGATTTATACTTCTGAATCCTTTCCTTTGTACAAAAACTGCACCACTGGGGCACACACTAATTAAGATACTCAAGTTGTGCTTCTACTGGAAAGCCTTGGTAATTTCTGCTTTATTCAGGATTTTTTATCTCAGTGCAGATGTTTTACATGACTCCTCACTTCTCTGATTCGTTTACCTTTTGGGGATTTGCCACAAGCATTTTTCTTTCTCTGGGATAGATAAATAAGCACGAATTCTTTGAAAATAGATGAAATAGTGAAGTAATGGCCATTCATTTGTGCAAGCTAATGATTCAGCTGCTCCTCATCAGCAGAGATAAAGGTGGGACTGTGTAAGCCTGACCAGACCAGCTATGTAAGTTTATGTCACTGCTGGGAAGATCTAGCTGCAAGTGAACCACCAAAATACGTTCTTTCCTTCCCAACACTGGACTGTCAGCTCTGCGCTATAGTGAGTGAGATAATCGTCCTTGTGGAAGACGGGTCTCATTGCCAAATACACCCATATACTGCCACAAAGCAGTACGGCAGAATGCAAAATATAAATAAATAACCCACTTTTTAATATTTTTTCCTTTCTCATCACTAAGGTTCATGTTACTGAAGCAATTTGCCACATGGCTAGTAACTATCAAGCACAATTATTCTTCAATAATCTTATCACATGAAAATACAAGATGTTATGGTTTACTAGGTTAATACTCTGTGTTTACTTAATTTATGGGATGAGGGGCAGAGAAATACTTGAAAGTGCAGAATTCAGATTGATGACAGAAACAAAAATCTAAAAGCCAGTCAGGAGTAATCTTTCTTTCTGTTGTAGTCAGTGGAAATTTATTCTTGGCTTCATTTGAGCCAGAATTTAATCCCACATTTGTATCTGAAAAGCTTTTGATTTTTACTGCAATGTAGAAAAACATTAGTAGTACAGGCAGATGATACAGTTCAAATGACGTTTACCTGTAAATATATTTTACATTGAACACATGTAAAACTTGTGTGTATGAAAATTGCACTTTCTTGTTTGCTTTATGTGATCAGTTACAATCCTACAGGCAGGCTTGATTTTAATGGGTTCCAACACATGTGCAGATTTTTAATCTTTCTGGATTAAACTTTAATCATCTTTTAATCTTTCAAACTCCCCTTGAAATATTGTAGTTTTAGATCATTTTCCTTCTTGCATGTATAAATCTTTTATAAAATGGAAATTCATTCGTTCAAAGTAGGAAAAATATATAGTAAAAGAAGGAAAAGTTGTCTATAGTATTAAGATGCTACAATAATCTATTATTTTTTATTTCATCTTGACTTCACTCTTCATCTTCAACATACAAACTATTCAGTTATATTAAAAGCTGAGATGCACTTCAGAAAACTTTAAAAAATCCTATTTTTTCAGATTTAAGATGATTGCTACTCGTTTCGTTTGGCTGACTTAATTTTCAACTAACTGGAAGATTTTATTCCTTGGGATCATAATGTCTACAGATATGAATAATAATTTATGGCTATCACGTCAAATGATAGGCTCAAAATACTAACCCACACTTCAACTTTATGGTAAACTCAGCTAAACAGTTTAACCTGTGTGCAAAGGAGACTCTTCTAAACATCTAGGACTGCAATAAAAAGTGATATTGCACATATTAAATTAGAATACAATCTTATGTGTGTAAATCAGGAAAAAAATGCTACAGGGCAAATTACAGATTTTTAAATTAAGACTTGAATTAATCTTAAACTCATGTATTTCTTCTTCACTACTGAATGAAAATAAGCAGTAAAATAAGCAGTAGTTTACACTGCTCCAATCTAGCTTCTTTTGGGGATAGACAGTTTGTATCATTCTTTTTAGTATTTTGGTTGAAACCTTTAATTATAACCAATTGAATCTCCTTAAAGATTAGGGGGCCCACATAGACAGGTTGTGCATACCCAGTTATTATCTAGAGCTCAACCAGATTAATGCAGGTGAATTTTCTATGATATCATACACTTTTACCTATTATGAAAATTTAAGATATATGTCGCCTATATTCATGCTGGTTTTAAGTATCTTTTTCTTATAAATGCTACAATCAAATATTTCCCTGTGGCAAATCCTGTTCACTGACTGCAAGTTGGATGCAGCAGCACTGGGGTTATTTCAAATGTGGAGGAGGAAGGAGCTTGAAGCTGTCTGCAAGGTGATTATGGGACTTAGAGAGTTTCAGGAATGAAGGGAAGTGCAAAGTAATTGTGGGAAACAAATTTAGCAGGGCTTTGTGGAAACCCCAGTGCAGGTGGACAGAAGGAAATTCTCCAGGTCAAATTCCTCAAAATATTTGGTGCTCTCCATTCTTTATGCTTTACTGTGAAGCATTTCCTGGTTCTCATGGCACTTTGGAGGATGCACTTCAACAATAATTTAATGGAGCACATGTTTAAATATTTGTCCCTTGAAATAGCCACAAGGCCTGTAGGTGGAATTTGTATAGTGAAGGGTAAAATAGATCCTTTTGCTAAAAGCATGACAGGAAATCTTAGGGAAAAACGCTGATAGGATTGTAATTTTAACCCACAGTCCATTAAAAGATGAAATGATAACTCTGCTGAAGGTCTGCATAAGGTTTTACTATAGTCAATCTGCTCTAAGCCACAGTAGAGGTCCTAATGCAGGATCATGGCTATGATTTATAAGATTAAAAAAATAGATTTGTCAAGGCTTTTACTGTCACTATGCAAGAGATCAGAATGAATATTCACAATTGATCTATCTTCAGAATTTCCTACCTCTCAGTCCCAGAGAAACATAAGGGTGGTGTATCATGTTTCCAGCACTTAGGGATCTAATTGCGATATTGTTCTGTACATGCTGTTAGACGCTGTGGTGACAAGAGGAGCCTTAGCCAATGCTGGCGGCCAGCCAACACATACCTTCTGCAAACAAAGTGCAGGGCAATTAAAGTGTAAGTGCCGAAGGAGCGCTGCCGAGACATCACGGAAATAGCCATCCAGTAAAGCAATTGGAAAATATATTTCTTTACCATATTGGAGGATAATTGTTCTATGCATTCGTTTCCTTCCCTTGATGTCTTTCCCTGAAGGGGTTCCTTTTTTTCCCCTCAAGTATTTTTATGCTTTAGAGAAGTCTGGGGATTCCTTGATGAGAAGGGGACTTTTTTTTCAGGGGGATAAAGAGCTTTGGGAAGTGTGTTATGAAATGGAGCTTTTTATAAAATACATGGATTGGGCACACTATGTACATATCATGTGCTGCAGAATGTTACAGAGAGCAACCATTCTGCACATAGATACCTATACACACTGAAACAAGACCTGTAATTCTGCTCATCTCAATGAAAGCCCTTAAAAAGTCGGGTGTGTGTCCCCTATCCTTCAAACAGGTCTGCATTGCTAAACTGATTTCAGAATCATCTTATTCATAATTTAGGCAACCTGTGTTGAATTTCTAGTAACCTAAATGCTCCACAAACAATCCTGACACTTTGTTTTGTAACATTCAGTAACAAAACCTGACAGAGATGAAACATTTATTACTTTGAAGTGTGTTAATAGATGGGCAAAAGACTGTTGGGAGAGCGAAGGGGAGACTGAGCTGGGGAATTAGCTACTGGAGTTAAAGGGTACAGAAATGTACAAACTTCATTTTAAAACTCATTTCCAATCAAAGTGGCTGATCATAATGTGCATTTTCCTTTCATGCAGATGTACTCAAATGTTCTTGTGCAGCAGGTGTGTGTGTTTGCAAAGATCAAAGCAATGGTCTCTCTGACTATCCTGGATAGTCTTGTTTGTGAGCCACCCCCCAAATGTATTTCTCTAATGAAGATTTGATCAGCTATTTTATGTCTGCAAAGTATGTTTTTCCTCATGCAGTTATACAGAGAATGTTTCTTTAGTCATTTTGTTGTTTGTGCACACATTTACATACCATCTATCTAATAGCAGCAGCAGGAGTTCTAGAAATAAGCTCCTAGGCATATGAACAACTATGGATGTGTTTATTATCTGAACCTTTCTAAAAGTAATGTCCAAATTCTTTCCTAAAATGCATTTCTTTACATCATGTCTATATCAGGTCAGCAGATCGAGCCTTTTTTACTTACATTTGTTTTGAAAAACAATTAGTTATTCTGCAGGAAGAAAAGGTTATATTGCAGGGGTCAGACTTCTATAATTTTCTTTTTACGGAGCAAGCCATTGGGATATTATAATGGTATGTCAGCTAAGCACCTACATGGCTTTACAAGGTCAAACAGAGAGTTACAGCGGACATATTTTATGTATGTATCGTGCAAGTGTTGTCCCAGTACGCTCCGACCCTTCCTAATAAACCATTTTACTGCTGTACAATAATGCAGCTTTGTGTTTCATGGGATTTTTTTTCCCCTTCGGATGAATGCTAAATTCATATGAATGTCAATAATAAAAAGTTCTTCCTGGGGTCACTTAATGACATTGTTAGGATTCTTAATGTAGCTACTAGGTGAAAGAGCTGCCAGCACTGCATAAAGAATGAGTTGTTCTCCTCCTGCCACAGCCCCGGCTGATTTACAACCACTTTGTGTTTGATGTTGGACAGGATAATTTCATCAGTCTCCAGCCCTTGTGATCATGTCCCAAAATGACTAGTCAGGTGAAGCCCTAGCTGAAGATTGCTTGTCACCTGTAGGAAGTAGCTGTCTGCTACGAGTAGTCTTTACTCATAAATGTAATCATCTGTTAGTTATTCATTGAGCTATACTTCATGGTCTAGATGTAGTAGTGAGGATAATATACAAACACCTCACAGGGAAAATGCTTTGAAACAACAGATGTGACTGTTGAAAACCTTGTTTTTTCAACAGAACAGCATCTTTAATGGAAGTTACTGGCTTCCAAGTTCATCTCTGAAGGTTACTTCAGAAAACCTGTCAAAACCTCTCCCCCTCCCTGAGTGATTCACTGCAGCAAATGGCCTGTACTTAAAAACAATGATTTCTTAAAAGTCCAACACCAGCACTGTTGTTGTGATTTAAGACAGTAAGAGCAAGACAGGTATAAACCTTGGTGTGCTATTGTTTTGAAAGAATGTGTGATGTTGTGATAGATCTGAGAGAATAGTATGATAATGCAGCCATGTCTCTGGGGGGAAAATTCTTATTTATTTTGGTTAAATTCCTTGAAATTGTGGAGGATGTGTCTGTTTCTGGTACCAGTGATGCATTTTCATCACATCCAGGCATAATTTGGCATGAAGTAAATAACACTCTTCCATTTTTGATATTCAGTTGGGCTTAACCTGATATTTGCTCTCCTATTTTATAATAAATAAAAATCTTGTTTCAGAAGAGTACCTAGTAAGAATTCTATAAAAGCAGTATAAAATTGCCAAAAAGAAAAGCAGTGCTGTTATTAGGCCAATACTGCTGTAAATGATAAATTAAAAAGGCAACATGAAGAGGCTGAAAAGTAGTGACAGCTACAATGACTACATTTTCTCCTTTCTCAGTATGAGATCACAGTGCAGGAATATATGAACTTCAAATCCTTTTGTGAAATTCGTGCTCTTTTTCGCTGTCACTGCTTCAAGTGATGAGCACTCACAACCTGTTGTTTTTGCTTTGTGCCTATAAAAATGCAAGGGACAAGTTCTTGTAACAAAGGAGTAAATATTCTGATAAATATAATCACTTAGCTAATGTGGCATTGTGGATAGAATTCACAACACATTTTGGAATTTATCCAAGACCTGTGATATAAAAGACAGATATTTAATTTCTTAAATTGTAGTTGGAAAAACAAGCGTGCCATTTTATATGTTTCACTTACATTTATTTTGTCAGGATGCTTCCAGGCTTAGAACACACACTACTTTTCCTCCTCAGGTTTATTTCTCAAGGTCTGCTTCCACTATTCCTTTCACAAAAAAAAAATTCTAGATCTAGCTCCTGAAAAAATAATCTCAATTTAAACTACAGTTTAAAAGAGCTCAGAATGCAGAACATAATGGTTTGAGACTTTTGGTTTGTTTTTACCAGGAAGAAAGAGGTCATTTACAAATCTTGGATTTACAACATGAGAAACTTTGAATTTTGAAATCAGAGGATGTGCAGACTTGGCATCTGGTTTTAGATCAATTTCTGATCTACTTCTTTTTTTGTTTGAATACAAAAGGATAGAATTCAATAGATCCATACAAGAACAATTCAGCTTTTCTTCCACAGATCACATTTTCAAACCCTAATCTGTTAGTACAGCTCTTTATGTTAGTAATTTAAACATACCTTTAAAAAGACCTATGTTTCAGAAATGTGTATAAGGAGAGATTATCTATTTTGTTTCTAGAAAACTATTTTATCCCTTGCGCTTCTAATTTGGCTTCCCTGGCTTGACATTTCCACCTTTTCTCTTTGTGCCCAGAAGTTCCTGCGTCATGTATCAGCTTTTCTCATGATAGAGAACTTAGAGAAAACATTTATCCTACTGTGTCTGCCTTTTAGTGCCCAGCCATGTTGCTGAGCACGTAACAGAGAGTAACAGTGTAGGAAAAAGCATTTTTTTTCTCATTCTTTTGACATAAAATGAAAATAAGATGTTATGTATGTTTTAGTTACTAATGGAATATTTCCTGTCTGGTGGTTTGTGTTGCTCTGGTCAGCACAGGGACAAGTTTCTATTATCCAAAGGAGGAAATCCTTCTCAGAAAGGTAGCCCACAGTAGACAACTGATGACTGACTCCTTGACTGCTATAGCAGGCACCATGGTAATAAAGGTGTTACACTTAACAAGGCTTTTCCACATATAACAAAGGAAGATAGAGCCTTTGGTAATTGAAGCAGCTTTTTTCTGGCACCCAGTGTCATTTGTCTCCTATAACTGGTGTGCAGAAACTGACCTGCATCATGAATATTCCCTCTTTGCCCTTGCAAAGCATTGCTTGACACCAGCCATACCTTGCAGTTCACTCAACTGTCTTCCATGGAGTTGTTTTTAGAAATGATCAGTGCTGTTCTGCCATAAACCTACCAAGAATAGTAAAGTTTTAATACTCAAACCATTGTTTTATTGTATGCTTACTGCCATAGAAGGCCTTGTGAGTCTTTCAAGGGAAGCTGCTGTAAAATTACTGCTTATAGTGTTATTGCCTGGTCCCTTCTTCACCTAGGGATGGTGCTGTTCTTGGTCTTATTAAGTGGCTGGCAAGTTAGATCCTCAGAAAATACTCTGTATTTACTCAGATTGTAGTCAGCAGCAGTTTCTCTGTTATCACCTCCTTATCAAGAGAAATATGCAAATATATTATAAAGAGGCAATGGAAATTATGTAATAAATGGGAGAACCAATGCTTGCAGGATTGTGGCATCACTACATGTCATTTTGTTATGGATTGAGGAGATAGATTGTTTAGTTTTTTGCTAAATATTGATTTGAATATCTCAGGTGAAAGACTGATCTCCTGTAAATATTAATAATTATTGCTATGACTATTCCTGTTATCAAGCACAAAAATAACCAGAAAATTACAAAGCACAAAGAAAGTGAGATAAGTGGCTACAATAAAGAGTTTAAATGAACTAATCTAAAACACTATTTGCATGTGTCATTGATAAGTACTGTATAAGTTATTTTGTTAAATTCATATTAAGGTAAGAGTCGTGTAATAGATGCAGTACCCAGCATACTTCCTTTTCATTACCAGAATCTTTCTAAGGAAAATCTTGCTTTTCCCTACTTTTGAATCATAAGAATTAGGTTGTTTTTTTAAAACAAATTTGTTTCCATTTCTCAACCTTGCAGCAACAGTAAAACATCATCAGCAGACTTAGCAGAGCCTTTGTTTTAAGAAGATATTTTCTTACCTGATTTTTAAACATTTAGGAGATAGATATATTAGTCTAAATTAGTCATCCTGGCCCCAATTTATAGGAATCTATGAAGAGATACTATATCTCAACAAATGGTGATTCACCACATCCTAAGATAGGCCAGATGAATCATCTTTTGGAGGTGTACACTGCTCTTAATGACTGTAGAAAGATTTTAAAATTAGTTTACTGTGTATTTGCCTGTGCCTGTTCAGTGGAAATGTAATAAAATAATTCTGGTGCTCTGCATAACAATAACTATTTTTTAGTTTCTGTGTTACATGCAATACCCACATTTTCTGATTTGCTTTGAGCAAGGTACAGCATTCTATATAATAAAAAGCTAAGAATGCAGAATAGATGTTTTAAAACTAACAAACATCCATCTGATGATGTAAAACCATAATTTTATGCATGATAGAAAGTTCATCTTTTTGCCTCAGTAGGACAACATTTTGCCTCAATGTGACTCCATTAGGATGTTACCACTTCAGCACTCACAAACATGCTCTGATTTGGACCTGTACAAATGTCATCCTTGAATGTCAGCTAATATCACTGAGATTGTTATTAAGATTTTTCCAGTGCTGCAAAGGAGGTAAAAATGCTGGACATACTGTGCTTTCCTGTCCAGGGGAGGCAAAAACAGTTCCTTGGGGAAAGGTGAGAAGTCAAGCCAGTGGCAGTGGAGAAGTGTTGCATGCATTAAGAAGACAGCACTACAACTACACAGCTTTTAAGACCAGATTTTTTTATTGGCATATGAATGGATTCTGCAGAAGAGTTATCTCTCTGTTATTGTGGGTACAAGCAATTTTCATAGCCATTGCATTTCCATTGTGTTTGGGGATGGAAAGACAGTCCTGCTTAAGTATTGTCTCTGTGGCAATGTCATTGCCCTGTCCCTGTCTTCTGCTTTGCCACCTTTCTCACCAAATTCCCATCACATTAGTATGAATAGACCTTGCTATCCACTGTTCCATGCCTAGAGGAGAAGCAGACAAGGTCAGTACCAGATTCACCTCTGGACACCTTCTTCCATCCATGCAGGACAGAGCGGCACCAGTTGTGCCGTTTGGTGCCTCTGTGGGAAGCAGGCGAAGACACTGAAATGGAAGCCAACAAGCACCTCTTCTTCCTTCTGAAAAACACTTAAGGAACCGTAGGTGGTGACTTCAAAGGCCTTTTATTCACTGCCCAGAGGAATGGATATTTTGTAATACAAAATGAATCAAATTTCAAAGCCTGTAAAGGTCAAGAGAAGCCTCTGGCCAAACAAGAGGAAGAAGCCAATAGGAATTACACCTCTGCAGGAGAGGCCACTTCAACACAAACAGCCCTTGTGGAATCACACCTGCAAAGAGTTAACTTCAAACCTCCACAAGGCCTGATGGATGAGAAGTGATCACTCACACCTTGGACATGCAGGGACCAGAAAGGCTGGGCTGATGCAATTTCCCTTTACCTGCTTTTATTCTTTAAGCTTTGGGTTAATGCCACTTTAGTCTGCTTTCATACTAACTCCACCTGAGATAGGGTTGTAAGCAGCAATTTTCATTGTTGCTTAGGCCAGGTCAGACTCTGTGGGTATAAAAAGCCCTGTGTGGTGATAGTACTCACTCTCCTTAAATAAGTACATGAGATGGGAAGTCTGGGAGAACTAACATGAGAATTTGTCACAGTTCAGCAGCCTCCTCTCCTTCTCAAATTAGTCCTCTTTGAATTACAGCTAATATAATTTCTTTTTTCTATATGGAGCAATACAGACTTATGTGATTTTCCAAAGGAATTGATTAAAAAGTACCCTGCTGTCACTGGTTTAAGCTCTTGCTATCCTGTGTGAAATACAATGGGTAAGAATAAGCACAATTATGCAAATATTCAGAATAAAGGGTTAAAGCAAGACTTTGGGTTGGCTGCCTTACTCAAGACCAATATGGCACTAATGTCTATCCTACTGAACTCCTTACTTTATCATCATATATTCCAGCCATTTCACACATTTCAGGGGAAAAATATTTTTTTATAGCTTTTTCTATTTTATGTCTTTTTGGTACCATGCTACCAGAAAAAAAGAGAAAACAAACAGGCATCATGAGTGTGTACAAGCTTCATAAGAGAGAAAAATGACTTACAAAAAACTTCTTATGTAGCTTCTCCAGAGAGAAAAGTGTAATTTTAAAGCCTGCTAACCTTCAGTCTAACCAATATTTGTTTCCTTTTTGTTACTTAGGTCACTTAACTTTAAAAGCAGACTGACTAGCTGTGGCAAGGAGAACTATCGGATTCAGAGCCTACAGGCTTCGCTGAAGATCTAGGACAAATTGGTGTTCTTATATTTCTGAGCACTGTAGTTCTCTGGCTGTAAACCACATTTCTCTT
This sequence comes from Mesitornis unicolor, assembly GCF_000695765.1. NCBI lineage: Eukaryota > Metazoa > Chordata > Aves > Mesitornithiformes > Mesitornithidae > Mesitornis > Mesitornis unicolor. The sequence continues at coordinate 10,619 of NW_010172141.1, read as the reverse complement.
CAGAGAAGTAGACTATCTGAAGTTGCTGCTTGCTGGTGGCAGATGCTGGGAGCTTTGAAGCGTGCCTGCAAGAAATGGAACAGGAACATCATAAAATTCGACAAGGGTGAATGCCAAGTCCTGCATCTGAGATGAGCTGACCCCTTGCATAGATGCAGTCTGGAATGTGTCTAGTTCAGGATCAGCACTGCTGGAAAGACACTGCAGTTGTTGGTAGATATGAGCTGAACATGAGCCAGGAGTATCCTCTGACAGCAAGGAAGGTCAATAACATCCTGGGCTGCATTAACAGAAGCAAAGCCAGTAGATTATTATCCCCCTTTATTTTGCACTATGTTTGACCACATATACAATATTGCCTCCAGTTTTGGGCCCCCAGTACTATTGAAACTTTGATAACCTGCAGCAAGTTCAGTGGAGGGCCACCAAGAGAGTCAGGGCTGGAGCACTTGTGTAATGAGAAGAGGCTGAGGGAGTTGGGTTTGTTCAGCCCAGAGAACTGATGGCTTCAAGGAGCCTGACAGCAGCCTGCTTGGGCCTACGAGGACGTTACTGAAAGTACAGGGGCATGCTCCTCACAATCATGTGTACTGAGAAGATGAGAGAAAATATGTCTCTTTTTTCAGTAAGAGACATTCAGACCTTATGTAAAGGACATTTTCACCTTAAGGACGCAGCAGCAGTGGAAAAATAGGGGATTTGCAGTCTCCAACCTTGAAGATTTTGAAGACCAGACTGGATAAGGCGCTGAAGTATTATGATCTGACATTCAAGCTGGACCTGCTTTGAGTAGGAGATTGGATAAGAGATGTCCTGCAGTCCCTTCCAGTCTCAATTATTCTGTAAGCATGTGACTATTAACCAACAGTGGAGCTGCTCAATGCTGGAACCATTTCAGTGTTTAGTTAAAGTTTCATACTCACTTCCTGGCTAAAACATCATCTGAAAACACAAAACATTTACATTTAAATGGAATTTTAAGATAATAAAAATGCAAAAACCAAGAAAAAAACCCCTAACTTAATCAGCATGCAGCTTGAAATTAGTTTGCTGAAGACAGCACCCACCTTCTCTTGAAAATAATGGCTGAAAGGGAGCACAACTGTCATCTGGATCAGGTTAAACAGAGGCACCTCTTGTATTGCCCTGATCTGTGTCATGGCCTTCCATGTGAACAACATCAGCGCCACACATTTCAGCTGCCACCGCAGGTTGCCTGCACAGAGAAGAGAGAGAAGCAGTGCTTTGTAGCTGCCACCTGCAAGTCTTTCATTATTGGCAGGTACTTTGCAACAGCGTACTAGAACAGGATAATTGCTGGAGATAGAATTGGCAAGAGCAGTATATGGGAGACGCATTCAATTGCACATGAGTATGGTAGGTGAACTATAAAAAAAGCAACCCTGCCATTATATGTTGAACAGCCGTCAACTCTAGATCTTCCATTTTGTTTACGGCAGAATGGACAAAAGGCTTGTAGTGTCGGCAGTAAATAGCTTGGGGACTGTATGCCTTGTAAAGGTATTTTGGATGCCTTTATGAGCCATAGCTCAAACTTTTGTGACAATAACAGTGAGGCATTTCAAGTTTATTTGCAAGATTAAGTCTAAATGTCATCCCCAGAGTGTAGTATAAAATCTAATTAATTTTTTTATTCTTTATCATTGAGATCAACATTCTCCATAGGAATTTGCATTTCTATTTGACCCTTGTGTAAGCCAGCTTGCATGGGAGTGGGACCAATTTTGGTTTTGAGATTCATCAGTAGTGTTGTCCATCCTACTCCAATATTCCATTTATACCAAATATTCCACCAGCAAGAGTAATTCTGCAGCCAGCATTGGAAGAAAAACAAGCATTTCTACTTGTTTTACTATGAATTGGTGTCTTACAGCTGCTCTGCCATATGGGTTCCTCAATATCTAGTTTAAGAATTGAGTTTACACTGCAGTCTTCTTCTCACTGAGAGCACTGGCTGGGCTTTTCAACCAGACATTTTAACAAACCTAGACGTCAAGTTGTTGGTGGCTTTATACCTTAGCTCTTCTTTGGGTTGCAATGAATCTGTTAATCAATTTGAAATTGTTATCTGGGAAGGTTATTAGGTGGGCAAAAGGACAAACATCTACTGAGTGAGGACTTGAGCCATCAGGACAGAAAAGTAAGAAAGGGGTTCAAAAAGTAGTTTAAATGGTGAAAAATATTTTATTTTGTCATCAAATCTGAGACTTGGAGCCTTCTCCATGCAAAACTGTTGCCAGACATTCAAGCTTCAAATATCACTCAGACCTTGTCCCTCATACTGTTGAGGTATATTGTCTATAGAAGGGTATTATAAGGGGGAAGGATACTATCCTCTGGCTTTCTTTCTCACA
>NW_010172141.1:292-8213 GCF_000695765.1 Mesitornis unicolor | reverse complement strand
CTACTACAGAGCTGGGAGAAGACAGGCCATAGACACACCAAAGAGAGGAGCACACTGAATCTGTGCTGGGTACAAAAGGAACTGAGAGAGGAGGCACACTGCACCAGTGGCACCTGAACACTGGGCTGCAGTCACACAGGAACATTTTCTTCATTCTAGACTCATCCAGCATTTGTTTCCAGAAAATTCAGCCCTATGTAAAAAGCCTACTTTTAATATTGTTAATCATCCCACAGTATAAGCACTGTTTCTCCAGTCACTCTTTCTGTTTCCTTATCCTTTTTAAAGACACAAGAGGACTTGGCAAAAATGGCAATCATCTGCCAGCAGAGTAGAAAATTTTCCATATGATGTGCACGTACCATATGGGACAGACTGCTCCCTTTGTCTTGTATTTCCCCTTTATCTAGAATGAAAGTCATTCAATCAGATTGATAGAAAGGCCAAACCTTTCTGTATTGGTAGTGAGAGCTCAGATATTTGGCATCCACTTACACTGTTCCAGAGCTGCCTCGCCCATGTTTCTGCTGGGCTGAAATACTCTACCTTAATATTAAATTTATGGATTTGGGCCACTGTTGACTCAGGAAGTCAAATTACTGACCAAATCTGCAAGTTTCCTCTGTGCTACTGGGAAGACCAAACTTATTCCTCATTCATTCAACTTAGCACACTGAGTGAAAGCATTTTTCAAATTGCAGGAAGGGTCTTTTTCTAGCCAAATTTGCAGATACTACATAAAGGTATGCACAGAACCAGCACTCATGACCCACCACTTTTTGACCACGCAGCCCTTAAAGGTTTTGGCATGGGAAGATCTGTGGGCATTTTCTATCTACTACGTGTTTTCTGGCTTGAATTTGCTTTGAATAGGGACAGAGATCCTCCTTTTAGGGGAAGCCAGTGATGTCTGCAGATCTTCCATCCATATCTGTGTAGAGGCTCAGAGTCAGCCTAAACAGAGCTTTCAAAGCTAACAGCTTTCTTGATTAACTCATCTTATTATCCAACATGCTGCATTTTCTGGGGAGTGAGGGGGGAATCTCAAAGATGGGAGAGAGTAAAACTGAAACAAACAAAAAAAATCACACTTTGAAATCCAACACTTTGGCAGCTGTCCCTTTTTCATTTTGGCAGACGGAGGGTTGCTGGCAGGACTAGTGAGGTAAGGGTAAAAGACAAATGGTTCATCATGAATCCTTTAACTAAACTGATATTTCAACACAGCGTGTGCCAGCATTTTTCTTTGGCATAAGCTTTATAGAACGTACATGACTACTCTATCAGCATTGTTAATATATTGGCTTTACCTGGCTTATTATTCACTTCTGAATCAGACCCCAGACTTTCAGGAAAATATCACACAGCACAAGTCTGTTTTTTTTCCTAGCAGTTATTTCCCTGGATACAAAAATGAAACGAAATCTTGCTATCATGGTTAAAAAAAAAATAGCCTTTTAAAATTAGTGTATTATTTTTCAGGGTACTCTTTTGAAATACTGATAATATAACTACCATCTTTCAAGAATAAGGTTTATCACACAGGTCCACTGTTTGGGTGAATCAGTTCATGTAAAATAAAAATAAATGGGATAATTAGTTTTTAAGAAGCTAAAACAAAAACTAGGTTTTGAAGATAATTATTGGGTTTTATTATGTGTTTTGTCCTGAAAAAACTAGCCTTTGAGTTTCAGGAGCAAAAGTGGATAGATCAAGATGCAGAGAGGAAAAGCATCTCAAATTCCATAAGAGAAAAAACAACCTGTAAGCTGCATTTAGTTTTCATTACAGTTAATAGAAAATTTCATGTTGACTTGAATGGATCCGATATCACATATTACATGCATGGCAGTTAGTTAAGCAAATAAATTTGAATTAAAAAAATAGATACACTTCCATACTGAAGAAGAAGTTAGGTTCATTCATTTGTTCATTTGTTTCTTTTTTTCTTTCATTCTTTCTTACTACCTACCCAAATAATAACCTCTTAAGAAATTTCATTTTGTAGTTCTAAAGGTCCCACAGGTGACATTCCACCACGTGCACCTCTTCTGCAGAAGAGACTGCAGTTTCGTGGAGCCAGCCCAGGAAGACTTACCAACCACTAAATACCATGTCTGCATCTGAAGTGAAGAAGAACTATTATCACAGCTGATGGTCAAAAAGACCTTGTCAGACATTTCTGAATTAAATTTGTTAATATTTAGTTGTAGAAATTCCTTATAAATGTGTCTTGCTCCAATACAGCAAGACACTGTAAAAATCACTGGAGAGGTAGTAACTGGAGGAAATGCAGTAAGATATGTGCAGTACAGCGTACTATGTTCTAGCCAGAGAGCTTAATTAGTTCACCTCCTTTCTAACAGCCTACCTTCATGTCTCACCTTTACTAACAGAAGATTAAAACTGTAAAAGCAATATTACAAACTTTACTGTCTGAAATACTGATTATGACTTTAGGCTTTAATGCAGGAAAATTTGTTTGTATGGAAGAAGAGACAAAAAAATGACAGGTTTGGATTTTTTTTTGCCTCTTTGAATTGATTCTAATGTTAGGATTTATTAATAGAAGGAAACTGAAATGTGAGAGCCTAAAAAGGCAGTATGGAAGAGCTCAACAAGCTATAGAAAGAATGAATAACAAACCGTATATTTTTCCTGCCATGACAGGGCACTGCATAAAAACACCAGGGGATGGATGCAAACAATGTGCTGGTGAGAGTGACAATAACACAGGGATGACAGCATAAAGAGAGAATGATGAATGTATTAACACAGGTAAGAGAGTTAGATAAAAGATCACAGGGAATAGTAGAAAATTCACTCGAGGCAGATCTTGAATAGTCTAACAGGAAATAGTGCTATTTTTATTTGTGGATTTGATAGGGAATGTGGTGACAACGGAAAGTGAGAGAATCTTTGAGTTTATATGGATAGATTTATATTCATGTCTCTATATATACTTTTATAGATATTTATACTAAATACATATTTTGATATCCCTGTAATAAATTTCTATAACCATATGATAAACTGTATTTACTGTAGTTAACACCCTTTACCTGCCTTACTTGCGCTACTTTCTCTTTTTCTTTTCAGCTGGTGATTTTTCTAAACAGCTCAGAACTGCTGTCAGAATTGTTGAAACCCACCAGAATCTTTTTTTCCTTTCTTCCCATACACCTCCAGATTTTTTTTTTCCTTTCTTCCTTAACACCTCCAGAGATAGGGAACTCTCCTCCTCTGCTGCATTCTGCTTTGAAGTACTTGTGTTGAATTACCCCATTCTGGCTAAGTTTAGTTTTAAGGGTCAAATTTTTTATCTCTAAAGGATGAGAAAGGAACATGCTCTTGCTATAAGAAAACCTGATGTTAATGTAATAGGCTGATTTGATAAAAATGGTTTTCCTAAAAAGTTGAAAGAAAGATCTTAGTCTACTTAAGCTACAAAACTAACGTATGCTTTTGTTTAAATGCTTATTTTAATTTCAAAACATTTGTAACAATAAACCCATATAAAGTTATATATTTTGACTAATGGCCACTTTCTCAGGATTAGTCTTGAAAACTGTTGTTTTTCAACAGTTAAACCAGAAATAAGATGAAAAACCAATCGACTTTAGTAGGCTTTATATTGGGCCCTTACATGCAAATAGTTCAACATAATTTTATTTTATTGCTTGTTAGCACTCTCATGTTTCACCTTTTATGGTCGCTCAATGAGTGGCTCTTTTTAAAACCTTTCTCTTTATGTCATTATTTTCCATAGAGTAATATTAGAGATGTAGAGATCCCTGATTGCCTTTTTCAAAATGCATGTCATGTATTTGGGGCATTTGTTTGATGTTGAATGGAACACAGCAGCACTACCTAGAAATCTAGGAGAAGAACTGAAGAACACCAGTTTCTTCTGATGTCATAAGTAGCTTTTAGAGAGGTTACTCAAGAGGAAGAAAAAAATTACCAGACTGAACCCTACTGCACATACCAATGCACAAATTAGGCAGAATTTGATTAAATAGTTTCAGGATTGCCAAACATTTTTCAGAGTTGCAGCCTTTTATTTTATATTTTCTCCCACGAGCAGCATTTTCAATATTGTGAGTCAAAATTTCACTATTCAGTGACATTCATTTGTTAGCAGTGATTCAGTAGACCTACACAGCTTGATGAGTCCTCAAGGAATCGTCATATATACACAAAATCACTTGGCTGAAATTATCAGTCTGAGACAGATTAAAACTAGCCATTATTCACCTGTAAGTCTAAGCATGAAAAAAGGAAGCCTGAAAAATGCCAGAATTTGTGTATTATGATTTGAATAGAAGTTTCAGAAGACTAGTCAGAAAGGATTAGTCTACAAAAGAAAATGTTTGTCTTGGAGACTTTTTTATTGACCTATGATATGCTTTTGGTTTGAAAGACATGTTAAACAAAGAGAGTCCCAGTCTTTCAAAACTCTTACAGCTCTATAAATAACTCCACAAAAAATGTACAGTATGTATAAACAGCGTGACAAAGATTTTCTGAAAGGATTTTCTCTGCAGTAAAGTCAAGTCAAAACATCCCATTGATGGCAGCTATTTTGAGGAACTCCTAAGAATACGAGTGCTTAGGAGCTGGCAAACTCTCCACTAGTGAGAGTGTAAACAATGAACTTTTATGAGGTTGTAGCCATCCCAGCAAGATCCAAATGCAGCTTGAATGGACCTTAGCCAAGAAATGACTGCTCAGCATTTAGTAAAGCTTCAGCTAAGGGAACCACAGAAAAAACCAAACTGTTCCAGCAGTAAAAGTATCTGCCAGCAACATTTCTGAGAATTCACCATCTGGGTCCTGCAGCCATCAATCAGACTCAATGTGTCACTCCAGCTGTTCTTCAAGGCTCCTAGTGGTCAAGGTAGAGCAGTTGTGAGAAAATAAAACAGAAAAATGGAGAGAGCAGAAACAGCTGCTGAAAGCTAGGGTAAGTCAGCAGGCAAATAACTCCCAAGTATTAAATACAATTCAGAGTGTCCACTTGCACATCTGAAAATATAACCTTTCCATACTACATACTGTCATTTTATTTGACTATTTAGTTTTGGTGTATTTTTTTTCCATAAATGCCCCTTTAGCTCCTGTGCGAAATTAATCCCCCCACCACCCTAAAAGATCTATAAATTTATTTTCTATGGCGTAATCTGAATTTGCTGTAGTCATTGGCTCTTACTGTGGCAAGCATTTGTTAAAATTTAGTCACTAGTAGTGGGGATTTCAACTGGAGCTGAACTCTGTAAAAGTCTGTCATTGTGAATCTCACACCTGACTGAAAAACAGGGCCATTCAAACATGTGCACACGATTGGAAATATTCCTGTGCAACTGAAAATCATCTAAGTAGTAGCTTGAACAGGAACTAAGACAGAAAAGTAGAGATGAAGTAGGAATTTCAGAAGAAACACTGGCAGAAGTAGGAGCAGTTGTTAAATTAGCAATTCAATATCTATGAGCAACAAAAGAAAGAGAACCTGTCCCTGGCTGTTGGGAATGCATGCAGAACTAGGGGAAGGAGAAGCTTGCAGCTGAAATGTCAAATAAGACATCCTGAACAGATTCAGGAGCAGACAGTCAGAAATGAAAGCTGGAGCCATAAGTAGGGCTCTGAAAACTTAAGAGGGGAAAAAAAGCGACTTGGTTTAGTAAATCTGAAAAGCCTGAGGAAAGTTTCAGAGACTTAAGTTGAACAGGCAAGGAAATGAATGGATTTCTGTTGCATTTTAAAAATTACATTAGAGAGAAAAAGAGTGAGGTTTTTGTCCACATATGGTTGATTTCTTTTTCTATCGGTGTTTCATTGCAAAATACTTCCAATATTTCTTTCACATTTTTAGGAGGTATCAAATATCTGTTTGGTGAAGAAAGTTGTTTTTTTAAAAAATAGCTGAACTTGCTTTATCAGTGGTTTTAAGAAAAAAGATGTACTGACATCCAAGGTTTGCTCTATTGTACAATATAGATATAATAATCTCAATATGATGGCTTTATTTAATGTCAAACTATAAATAACCTGGTGCTGGAGCAGGAAAAGTGTGTACTATAAAAATAAACATATAATTATGATTACTGATTATTTGTAGTAAGATATTAATGTAATAGGGTCTTTTGTTTATTTCTCTTTGTGGTATTTAGTGACATTTATTGTATTTTATTCATTCAGTACTCAATTTCTACAAAACTAAGTTGCAGATGTTAGAAACTGTGTTTAATAATTCAACATTGTCTATTCCAGGTGTCCTAAACAAATGTTTCTGTTTCAGGATTTTTCAGTAAGAGAATGATACTCACAGAATCATCAAATCATTTGGTTTGAAAAGCATCTCTTGGTATCATTCAGTCTAGCTCTGGTAGACAGGACAGTACCATTTTTGTGCTATTGCTTCACAAAGTGCAAAGCAAACTCAGGGCTTTAAGGTGAGGATAGAATGAGAAGATGACAACAGCACAAATTTGGGGGGTCATTAGAAATTCAATAACTCCGAGCTTTTTCCTACTAAAGATTTGATTTGATTTACAGAAGGAAGAGTTAATCTAAGGTTTATGAAAGTTTCTAGCTGCATTTCTCTTCAGGCAGTTTAACAAACAAGAAGACCTGAATTGCCATATAACAGTGCGCATCATAAAGAAAGATCATAAATGTTCTAGTAACTGTCACATGGGACAAATATAGTGAAATCTGGAGTGTTCAACCCAAAATTTACTAAAACACGGGGTAGGCAATTGGAAGCAAAATGCTGACAAGGAAATTATGATCAACTTCAGTGAGGCCGAAATTTGAACCCAAACTGCCTCAGGAACTTCTCTCTCAAAAAAAAAACAATTAAAACAAAAATCTTGAAAGTTATCAAAAACCTTTCCATGAGAGATCCAGGCTTCATCCCAGAATGCCTCACTGCACCTAGCAAAGAGTAGAATGCTAAGATACTTCAGAAGACTGAGAGGGACAATGGGAAATGGCAAAAGAGAAGTGTAGGAGAGGAAGATGGAAAAATCCCTGGTGGCCTGTTGTTGCAGGCAGCTACGTCATAACATGTCACAGAATCAAGACCTCTGAGATCATCAACTCCAGTCTATGAAATGCTATGTCTTCTTGTTGCATTTCTTCTGCAAACTTGCACAAAACCTTCTGAAGTCTGGGCACACTGAGAAGATCAGCCTGTATCTCATCCCAAATGAGATTTTATAGGTAAGATTACCAGGTGTTCACCTAAATTTGCAGAACATTAAATGCTACAACTCCAATTATTTTTTGTTAAAATATGGTAAGCAAACCAAAATGCATATGGCTTTTTAAAAAAAGAATAGACCTTTGTTTTAAATATACTTCCAAAAGCATTATCATCACTCAAACTTGTCAGAAAAAGAATATACTGCAAAAATTCACAGGACATTTCAAATGGATTGGCTACTTTCATGAGGCTGTGATTTAGTCTATCATCACTGTTAACTGGTGTCTCACCTAGGTACTTATTGGAGAACAGGGGGATTCAGTATAATTTAAAAGGCAGTTTGGAACAGCAATAACTTTTGCACACAAGTCATTTAGCATTGGCCAAGAGAGTTTGTAATGTCTTTCCTACATCTGTGTAGTCTTTAGAATAAAAGTGGAAAATGCTTTTGGCAAAAACAAGCAATAAAAAACCTCCCTCGCTATATAACAACTAAATAGAAAAGGCTCTTTGAGTAAGAGCCGTACAAGCACTTTACACAAGGAGACATACGTACTATTGCATTTCAACTGCATATCATAGCATTTGCACACTACAAAGCCTGTGTACTTTGCGCTTCAATATCACAAATATTGACATCCTGATCAAAGTAATTGGACTCTATTCTGCCCAGTTGTGGTTGTTATCAGAGAGTAAAGCATACTTTCCATTGAT
>NW_010172141.1:0-261 GCF_000695765.1 Mesitornis unicolor | reverse complement strand
CCTGCTGATTTCATGCCAATATAAAAGCATGATGTAGAAATAATGACAATGTAGCATATTTTTATTTTGAAAAGAACAATCTGTCTGATCTTGTTCCCTCTGGGGTGGAACAGCAGCCAGTGCATCGAAATAGAAGTAGCACTGAATGAGTTTATATGTTAAATGGCATTTTATTTTGTCAGATTCCTCCATAAGACATAGCTATCATGTTCTCCTTCACAGTTATTAAACCAATTACAGAATCACAGAATCACAGAACGT
>NW_010172140.1:0-1565 GCF_000695765.1 Mesitornis unicolor | reverse complement strand
AAAAGGAAATTAAAGGGGAAAAGGAAATTAAGGGAAATTAAAGGGAAAAAAAAGAAAAAATGAAATTAAAGAAAATTAGAGAAAAATAAAAAGAATTAGAGGAAATTAGAGGGAAAATAAGGACATTAGAGAAAAAGAAAGAAAAATAAAGGAAATTAGAGGAAATGGGAAAATAAAGACATGAAAGGGAAAAAGGAAATTGAAGGAAATTGAAGGAAAAAAGGAAATTGATTGGAAGAAAAAGAAACTGAAGGAAATTGAAGGAAAGGAGAGGAAAAGAAAGGAAATTAGAGGGAAAATATGGACATTAAAGGGAAAAAATAAAGGAAATTAAAGGAAATTGAAGGAAATAAGGAAACTGAAGGAAATAGAAGAAAATTAGGTAAAATTGAAGGAAATTAGTGAAAAATAAGGGAAATTAGAGGGAAAATAAGGACATTAAAGAGAAAAAATTAAAGGAAATTGAAGGAAATAGAAGAAAATTAGATAAAACTTAAGGAAATTAGAGAAAAATAAAGGAAATTAGAGGGAAAATAAGGACATTAAGGGGAAAAAATTAAAGGAAATTAAAGAAAATTGAAGGAAAAAAGGAAATGGAAGGAAATAGAAGAAAATCAGGTAAAATTGAAGGAAATTAGAGAAAAATAAAGGAAAGTAGAGGGAAAATAAGGACATTAAAGGGAAAAAATTAAAGGAAATTGAAGGAAATAGAAGAAAATTAGATAAAACTTAAGGAAATTAGAGAAAAAGGAAATTAGAGGGAAAATAAGGACATTAAGGGGAAAAAATTAAAGGAAATTGAAGGAAATAGAAGAAAATTAGGTATAATTGAAGGAAATTAGAGAAAAATAAAGGAAACAAGGAAATTCGAGGGAATGTAAGGACATTAAAGGGAAAAAAGGAAATTAAAGGAACCAAAAGGACATTAAAGGAAAACGAAGGAAATTAAAGGGAAAAAAAGGAAATAAACTGTAAAAGTGAAATAAATAACGGAAATAAATGTATTAAAAAAGGAAATAATTTTTTAGGAAGGACCCAAACGCAGCCCAGCACAACCCCGGCCCCTTCCCCTGCAGGAAAACAACCAACAACAACAACAAAAATCAGCATTTTTGGGTGAGAAGGGGAACAAATTTTGAACCAATTTTAGCCGAGTTGAGCTGAAATTCGACTTCACCCCAGGAAAGCCCCGGAAGAAAAGCGCGGCCACCACCGGTTCTTATTTCAAAGGTTTTTTTATTGAACTTTTGTAATTTGAGGTAAAATACTTTGTTTGTTTTTTTTTTTTTTTTTTAATTCTTTTTTTTTTTTTTGTCGTTTTTACTTTCAACTTCCATAACAAAATACAGAGCTATCAGATACCCCTGGGGAGAAAAAAAATATGTATATTATACATATATTTCTATAACATTACATCATATATATATAATATATATATGCCAACTTAGGTTTGTTTGTTTTAAACGTGGTTTTTTTTTTTAAAATTTTATTTATTTTTTTTAATTTTTTGTTGTTTTTTTTTTCCTTAATTTCTGAAGACTCCGATAGAAAGTGGAACGGCTAAA
>NW_010172139.1:739-4347 GCF_000695765.1 Mesitornis unicolor | reverse complement strand
TGGGTTGAGTTGGGTTGTGTTGAGTTGGGTTATGTTGAGTTGAGTTGTGTTGAGTTGTGTGTTGTGTTGAAGTGGAGGTTGTGCATGTGACACCTGATGCACGTGTCCCCTATGAGGGAGAAATTGCCCTTCCTCAGTTAATAGGGAGAAACTCTGATCTCCCTGTGAAAATGAGGTGGTGAGTTGGAAGCTACAAATGAGCCGGGCATCATCGAAACCTTCCTGGTTTCATGGCATTTCTAAATCCGAAGAGCATTAGACAAGTTACGGGAAAGAAACAAGCTGTTTTCTACGTGCCTGCAGGATTGTTGATCTACCAGTTAAACAGGAAAGGAAGAAGCAAACAACCCCCCTCACTTTGGAAACTCCAAAGCTTTATGTACAACCACTTCTGCTGGGCAGTTGGGTTTTATTCTTGCATACGTTGTCCAGTTTGGCCAACCAAAGGTCAATGCCATCTTCCAATTAAGTCAGCCCCACGCTCTCCTGATTGATGAGGCTCGCTCTGTAAAAACCCTGGCTTCTGTGCTTGAAGACCAGGATTCTTCTGTAGAATTGCACTTCTATGATCTGACCACCATAAATCCTCTCCCGTCTTCACCCATCTGCAGAGTTTTGGCCACCTTACCTAGCTAAATATAAAACCGTACCATTAGTACCCGTAATACTGGAAAATTCAGGGTCCCACCTGATCTGGTGTTTGGTTTGTTGTTAATTTGTTTTGGGGGCTATTATTATAATTATTATTATTTATTATTAGACTCTGCTAACAGTGTTTAAGGTAACTGCTGCGTTTCTGATTGCAACACACAACGGCCTCGATGGAGTTACGGGATTCGGAGGAAGGACACGTCGACTCAGTACGTTCCTGTTGATAGTGGTGGTCTCTCCCCATTCTCCCCAAACCCAGATTGGGGTGCTAAACTCAAGATCAGGGCACCTGATCTGGCTGCAACTGTTCAGTTTGGAGAGCTTTTGCTTGCACTGAAGGTTTTTACCTTTGAGGTGTCTCCTGCCAACATTATTGGGCTAAATTCTGTATCAAGCCTGGTCCAGTGTCATTCGCTGTCATCTGCTGGATCCATCCAGACGTCTCCACCTTGACCATTAAGAGCCATTTGAGGACAACTGGTTGGGTTTACTGACAAAAAAGCTCTCAGCCTCAGATGTGCTCAGGGCATCCTGAGCATCTGGACGGTGAAGCAGGAGCTCCTGGGTATCTTCAGGCAGAAGCCGTGGTGGCCGTGAGCTCTCAGTGCGGTGCAGATGTCCTTTGAGACCGAGTTCTGTGGGGAAGGGTGTCCTGGATGGCACGAGGTTGGTTGTGTTATGCTGGTTGGGGCTGGTGATTATTTTGGGCTTGTCTTTTTACCTCAAGAACTCATTCGTGATGACTTTGCACAGCTCATTCATGACATTCGGATTCAGCATCAGAGCTCCAGGGCAGCAGCAAGCAGATGGGTTTCACAGAATCCCAGAACGTTAGGGATTGGAAGGGACCTCCAAAGCTCATCCAGTCCAATCCCCCTGCCGGAGCAGGAACACCCAGATGAGGTTACACAGGAAGGCGTCCAGGCGGGTTTTGAATGTCTGCAGAGAAGGAGACTCCACAACCTCTCTGGGCAGCCTGGGCCAGGGCTCTGGCACCCTCACTGAGAAGAAGTTTCTTCTCCAATTGAAGTGGAGCCTCCTGGGTTCCAGTTTGTGTCCGTTACCCCTTGTCCTATCATTGTTTGTCACCGAGAAGAGCCTGGCTCCATCCTCATGACACTCACCCTTTCAATATTTATAAACATTAATGAGGTCTCCCCTCAGTCTCAGGTTTGGGGAAAGGCTCATGAAATCAGGAAATCTGCCCTTTCTTTTTAACATTTCAGGAAAGGACCCAACAGGCAGGACGTCCCCAGGCTGCTGTGGCATCACCGAGACGCTGCCAAGTGCTTTGGGGTGGTCCTCCTCCTGCATGAGACGTCAACGCACGTCACCAATGTCACTCATTGCAGTTCTGTCATTGGAAGATAACGATAGTTCAAAAACAAAAGGGCAACTCTTGCAACCTCAGTTGAGTGAGACCTGAAGAGTTGGGATGGGCGAGCTCTTCTCCCAAGTAATGAGGAATAGGATGAGAGGAAATGGCCTCAAGTTGCACCAGGGAGAGGTTGGATTGGATATTAGGAAGCATTTCTTCACTGAGAGTGGTCAAGCACTGGAAGGGGCTGCCCAGGGCAGTGGTGGAGTCCCCATCCCTGCAGGGGTTCAAAAGCTGGGGAGATGAGGTGCTGAGGGACTTGGTTTAGTGGTGGACAGGTCATGGTTGGACTCTCGGATCTTAAAGGTCTTTTCCAACCCAGTGGTTCTGTGGTTCCTGCTGTGACTTTGGTACAACGACACATTGGAAGCAGAGCGTGGAGGTGCTCTGGGCTGTGGAGTTGATGCTGAAGGTGAACTTAGGGTGATGGTGGGAACGGCTGCATGAGCCCGGGTGTCCAAAGCAGCCACACATGTGCTATGTCCCTCCTTTGCACTACCTCGACTGCCAGTTTTGGCTTCCCTTCACTGAGAAGACCTGGCACCGTGCTGGGGTGACAGCGTTGTAAACGCTGCTGTTTGAGAGTAGTTAACCCTGAATGATGATCTCTCCAGCTGAGATGCCAGCACGAAAAGCTTGTAAGTGTTTAATCATTGATGCTGGGTTACTACTGGATGGATGCTTTTCATATTCTAGGTCTGTGCTGCCTTCTTGCAAGTCAATTACTCCAAGTGGCCGTGTTTAATATCAAAGGTGTTGCTACCAGCCCCGTGTCGTGCCAGCATTTACAACATACTCACGTAAATGAAAATGTTGCTGTTGGTGAATGCCTCCCAATCACAAGCCAAACACACCGCTGAGCTGCCAAAATGGGACGATTTGAATGAGAGATTTAAAGAAGAGAGAGATTTTATTATTTCTTTTTGAATGCTGCTGAAAAGCACGGCGTAATCCTTCCTCCTCACTTTAAAAACTGACTAAAAATTAATCCAAAACGAGTGTGTCTTGGCAGACGCGATGAAACATTCAGCTGTACATGAAGTTTTCGCCAGCTGCCTCGTCAAACCGAGCGGCAGCCTTCAGTCGTCCTCACAGTCCCTTTGTGCTGCGGGACAAACCCTGAATCTGATGGCACCGGCAGAAAATCGGAGGTCGTGGAGCACCCGGAGAGGAGCTGCAGAGCAGTGACAAACTTGGTGACATCCCCGATGACGCCGTCCCGGCCCCTCCTCCTGTTTATGAAACAACAGAACAAATGCCTCTCAAAGTATTAAAAACTGGCAATTTAAACCAGGAACAGCTGTCCTGGCCCGGCTGCTTCTATTTCTGTCCCCAAAGCCATTAGCAGGGTCTATCCCCTCTCCCGGCTCCTGCATCCCAGTCTGCAGTGCCCCCTCCCCAAATCCTGCCTGGTGTGGGCTGCAGGGGGCCTGAGGTGCTTGGCCCCATCAGAGCTCCCTGTCCCTGTTTAAGGACCCAAAAATGGGAATAAACCATCCAGGGATAAAGCTGGGTCTGGAAATCCAAAGCCTCTTCCAAACCAGGTGCTTGAGGACCACCGTGGCCTCCTCAGGTGGGG
>NW_010172139.1:0-708 GCF_000695765.1 Mesitornis unicolor | reverse complement strand
AGCAGAACCAGTGGAGGAAGAGCAACTGCTGCTCTTCTTTGTGATGGCTCCAGAAAAAAAATATAACTCAAAAAAAACAACCCCATGAAAAAGCAGCTTTGGCATCTGCAACCTTGTGTGTTTCTCCCACCTGAAACACAAAGCGAAAATTAAATTTAAATTCTTTTCTTTCTCCTAAATCACATCTCGCAGGCGCCAATTGCCCTTTAAAAGGTCAACCTTTTAGCCCGCACAATACACAATCAATACATTATTGACCTACACAATAGCCATAAACCTCAGGCTTGCCTCCATCTCCTCGCTTGGCTTCTCCTCCCTCCTTACATTTGGGCCAGGAAAGGGGCAGCTCCTGGTGAAGATGGCACGGGGTAAGCTCATGAAACCCCACATCCACAGCGATCCTGGAAGAACTCAAGCATCTCCAGGACCACGCGAGGCAGGATCATCTCTTGTCTGTCGTTGAATTTCTTTATTGCTGCGGTTTCCTGGAGGACGTGGTGGCAGTTTCAGAGGTGGCTTTGAGAGGATGGAGGTGATGCTGTCCCAAAAAGTAACCCTTTACCAGAAAAGAAGGGGACAGAGTTTGGCCTGTAGCTCCCTGCAGCAGGGAAGAAAGTTGGATATAAGTATAGTGTATAAATATATATTACATATAACATATATATAGTGTATAAATAGATATTACATATATATATAAAAATATGTATT
>NW_010172138.1:0-6275 GCF_000695765.1 Mesitornis unicolor | reverse complement strand
ATTATTATATTATATATATGTGATAGTTTTTAACTATCTTTTTGGTTTTTTGTGACCTTGCATGCTTCCTTATTGTCTTCTGCAGTTACTTTATTGCATTTAAAGATAAAGACAAGAGACCAGAGTGTATTGATTTTCAAGACTCAGCTTGCTCTGGGAACAGAGCAGAGCAGGTTGGTGACTGACATTTGCAACAAGCCCCACTATGCAAATCTTAAAGTTTTCCCAGCTCAGAGTAGGTATAAATAAGGGAGGCATGACGACTGTGAGATAATTTAGTCTGTTGGCACCCTTCTATGATTTATGTGAAAACTGTTACGAAATCTTCTAGTTGACGTTACATTAACAAGTGGAGCTGTGGATGTAAATTTGGAGAGTCTGTGTGTGGAAATTTAGGACCTGTGTATTTCTTTAATAGGCATTGTACCATTCAAAGCATGCCCTTGGGAAGACTCTGAAAGAGGGTAATAATTGCTCACTGTTTCTGTATAATAAAGGATGTTTATTCTCTTCTATACAACATATATTACATCATTGTAGAAAATCTTTGATAAAACTAGTATTTTAGATGGATTCATGGTAGTGAGTGTTCTAAAATCTAACTAGCATGTGTTGACTTAATAGCTCTGGAGTGTGATAGGGGTTCAAACAGGAACTTTAGTCATTGCTGCTTGACAGGAAGTTATATAATTGTTTGTTTTGGAAAAGTATAAGGCTTGCAAGACTGGATATTTAACGCCAAGATTTTAATTGTCTGGGGAGAGATAAGGTTATGTAAAAATGAATCTGCTGAGGAGAACAGAGTGGCTAGTGTGCTAGCATTGTGAAATGCAGAGATGTTTTTTAATAGAGGAAGCTGAAAACAACTAGTTTTTATCAGGGTAGAAGTTGCTGAGAGTTGTGGATGATGGCAGAGGCAGTTTTATTGTGTTCTAGCTTAATGATGCAGTGCAGGAAAAGTAGTGCTGAATCAGAGCTAGTCTGTAGTCATTCATCAGGGTCAGGAGAAGGGTGTTCTCTGCAGTGGGAACATGCTGTGCTCCATCTCTGGGGAGGATGTTACTGGCTGATATACGAGTGTTCTTCCAGGACCATGCTGCATAAGGAATGAGAAGAAGGGATAAACAATTTGTGGCTCTTGGGGCTTGGGTTTCTGCAGAAAGGGATTTGAAAGAGACCATTTCATTGCATGAAGTTCTGTATTCATCTTGCAACTTGTTTAGTTTAGCACACTGATAAATACATATGAATAAAGATACTGAAGCAAGATGTAGGTTATTCCCTTTTCCTAAGAATCCCAAACAATGCATAATTTTGAGGAAGCACCTTAGTTCTCAATAAATGTCATGAATTAGAAATCTAGACACACAAAAAGCCTGAACTGTGGCAGGCTATGTGACACCTGCTATGCTATGTGACACCTGCCCTGCTGCAGGCCTTTGGTGGTATTTGTTATAATTTAGAAAAAAAAAAGGCAAATTACGTAAGTTCAAGTGTAGTAGCAATAGCTAAGAAAAATACACTGGGACAAATTTTAGATGGAGGAAAAACAGATGGCCAAAGAAACCGTGTATTATTTGAAGTAACAAAGAAAAATATTGAAGCTGGTACTCTAAAGTCTTTAGAACAGGGGCCTAGAAAAATGAAACCATGTTGGCTCTGATAGTAAATTGTTCTGTGACCTTGAGTGAGTCTTTGTGAACACACACACAAAAAGATTGCAAAGACATTTGACTCAGATTTTCAAAGAGATTGGTTGGTTATGCCTTAGAGATTCCTACTGATCTCTCACCAAAGGAAAATCAGAGGATTTAGCACTCCGCTATTTTGAGGAAATGTAACTAGTAAAACAGTGCTAGAGCTTGGCACTCTGAAGAGTCACCTATGGAGAGTGACTAGATCAACCAAGTAAATGACATGGGAAATTAAGAGGCTAATGGCTTGCTGCCATTTACAAAAGAAAGCATTCAACAATTGTTTTCTCTTAGGTAGAATTTCTTCCAAGTAAGGAAAGTTTTTCTGAGAGACAAAGTACTCCCTCCTATTATCTGAACTCAAGACTCTAATGTGGAGGCTTATGCTAGTCCAGAACACAAGTATTTGCCAGCTGATTTTATGAGGTTATCTTCACATTGTAGTACAATTTTTCACCACAGCAATGGAGCATGTGAGTAGGGTGAGCTGTATACAGTGAAGGACTGTGGTATTTTGTGGATCTCCCCTTGACTGTTATGCAGAGAGGGAGACTCGGGAAATGGTTTATTCCTGTAAATTAACCTGGGTGCAGTGATTTTGGCACTGCTGTACTGATTCTGTGTTAGTCAAGAGGTAGGGCTGGCCATTTGTTCTTGAGAGACCTGAATTTGTACTCCAGGGGAAGATAGGTGGTCACACATAATGCATTTTTGGAGTGAGGGACCACAGCTTGAGTCCTCCTGGACTTGAGAGACCACAGCAAAAGTCCTGTGGTCTGCCTCTCCACCTGTAAAGCATTGCAGAGTAGAACATGGGAGGCATGCAGTCAGACTTCCCCAGGAGGAGCAGGGATTTGAACTCAGGCTGTCTATGGCTCTGACGAATGGGAGCAGGGAAAATCAGCAGATGTGCACTTGGATGCTACATGCCATGACACTGACTAATACTTCTCTCTAATGGCACTGTAAAGCAGCAGCACAGTAGTGTTTTATAGGTAAAAGGTGCTATTAACCCCAGATTTTGCTACCTGCCAGTGTACAGTGTATCCAGCTGTGTTGTCAAATCCATCATGCACTTCTGCTGTTTTAAACACCATCTAGGGACTAGTTTCATGGCCAAAAGGCAGATATGCAGAAGGTAAAGCTTCTATGGCTGTAAGAAACATTCAACAGAAGCCTAGTGAATAGCTTACTAAAACCCTTGTGACATCCTAAATATATTTGAGGAAAGAAGACTGATAAAGTACTATGGGCCATGGCTAAAAAGCAGCCTTCCATGAAACATGTAAAACTTTTTAAATCAATTTAAAAGCCTTTATAAGAATTTGACTCATGTCAGGAAGGCTAGGCTGAAATCTCTAAGTGTTGTAGGGTTCTCAGTTAGATGCATCCAAGGAAAAATAATAGCATTTGGGAACTCCAGGGAAATAAAGAACTACAGTAATTCAGCCCCCAGAGGAATACAAAAAAGAGGAAAGGAAGGAAGAAAAAGATTCTATTTACTAGTAGTTCAACATTCTTTGTCCTGAGGGGCAATTCTTCCAGGCAATGTCATGCAGATGATAAATTTATGCTTTACAAACTGTCCTGGAAACCATTGTCCCATTAAAGAGAGATTGCATTCCATGCATTTCCTTCCACATAAGTGCGGCTTGTGCAAATTAGGAAATTTTTGCTTTTTTAGTGGAACCTGGGGAGTCTGTTTTGTAACTGGAACAAATGCAGGAGGGAATACATGATAATGCTCTCTGCACCAATTATTCAGCACAGTGCTTTCTCTGTAACCAAATTATCCATGTCTGACCTTTTCTGAATCTTGGGAAAGGGACTGAGCACCTCCTCAGAAACAGTGGGAAGAGAGAGAGAGATATCCTGAAGGTAATGTTGTGTCAGTCTGAAATGCAGTTTTGCTTCTCTGGTAGGCTTCTAATATGGCTTAAGACAGGTTAATTGGTGCACTCTGCCTTACCCTAATGTTCAACAGCAGTGATAAAGCCACTTTTCCTCACAAGGGTACTGTAATGACTAATGCTTTCTGAAGTATTTAGATACGATGAAGGTAAGGAGCAGCAAAGAATATAGACGCTTGCTGGTTTGAAATGTACTGCGTACAGTCTGTGCTTATTTAGCTGTGCTAAATGAGCTGTAGCATATAATAAGGAAGAGCTGAAACTGTATCTTTTTCATTACTAAAGTTATGTGTTTCTGGTATTTTTCTACCTTGTTCTAATAGGCTGTTGTTATGGCAACAGTGTTTCTATAATGAGATTCATAGGAACTACTAAACCCTCCTTGGGCTTATGCCTGTTTTGGCACACTCAAGATACCTAAATTCATATGTTCGTGTTGGTTTTTTTAACGAGAATGAATGTAATCATAATTTTGAGCAGAACTTCACTTGCTTAGAGAGGGCTTTGACAAAATCATATCTGATGTTATGTACTGGTTTTTTAACACAACCTTCATGAAAAAAAGTTGATATCATATTTTCTTTGTCCTGGAGTTGGACAAAGATGCTTCTGCAGGAACCTCCTTGCAACTTTTAATAGTCGTGGATGAGTGGAACTGGTATCATCAAGTTCACGCATAACTTACTGCAAAGGATTGTATTTCATTTTACTTTTGCACACCCCATTTATAAGCCCCTGCGTTCCTCTAACAAGAGTCTCTGGAGGGAGGAGATGTCTCAGATACCACAGGATGTGCACCTACGCGCATAGTGGTGTCAAAGCTAGCTGTTCATCCTCCACAATAAACAATAACAGCAAAGTGGCACTCTGACAGGATTGTGAAATAGTCATGTAGGGTCCCAGAATAACAGATGGTAGTAAAGTGTTACTTGGTCTCCTAACCAAAAGGAATGGAGGTGTGTAATATTACAAGCTTCCAGATGGCAGAATATGGAAAAGACAGCTTCATGATCTACTCTTATGAATCCTAACCACTGCATGTCACTGATGAATGAAAGGTATAATTATTCAGAGGAAAAGGCTGTTTTTCATTTCTTTCAATAGCTGGACATGTTAACTCAAGTTCTCTTATGAAATATTTTCTGGGCAGATAAAAACTTGACACATCTTAGTAAAGTTTATACTGAACTGTGCCTCTAGCTTTCTTTAGTTTAGGGAACATTCCTCAAGGTGGATTCCTTGGAAACAACATTTCAGGTGTGACAGCCCCAGAGGACTGTGACTGGAAAGCCTATACTTTCTACTAATTAATTGTTTACTACAATGGATCTTGGGCTCTATGTGCTTCCACAATATGAAAAATATATACCATATTCTGATGATGGATAGATATATTTATTTTTATGATATTAGTCTTAACATAAATCTTAGTGAAAGGGTAATCTTGGGCTGCCTTCATTGCACATTACTTCAAACACAGTTTGTAATTGTAGTGGTTTAGGTGTGCTGAAATATTTGTGTGTGTGTTTGGGGTTTGGAGGGGAAATGAAGGCATGTTGATGTTTGATTGGTTGAATTAAAAAAAAAAAGCTGTTGTTCTAAGCAAATGCATCTGAAGACATTTACTTGCTCTTGGTTTCATGAGCTGTACAATTTTTAATTTCTGCACTGGCTTTTGCAGCCAGCCTCAATAACCACCTTCTCTGTGACTTCTGTGTACGATTTCAACCTGCAGAAGGCCCTATAAGAGAGGACTTGGGTTTTTTTTTTTGCCTATTGCTCTCTGGCTACATTTATATATGTTAGTAATTTGGTGCACTAGCAGTGAACCAGCAGATGAAATAGTTGGTGCTGTGGCCCTTACCTCTACATTATGTGCTGCTTGTCAGGTTTCTTTGGGATGAGATTTAGCCTGGTCTCCTAGACTGACTGTCTCCCTTGGCAACAAAAGAAGAATTAAGGAGAGTCTACCCCCTTCTAGTAGATGTTGGGGGAAGCATAGTGACCAGGGATGAGGAAAAGGCTGAGGTACTTAATGCCTTCTTTGCCTCAGTCTTTAGTAGGAAAACCAGCAGTACTCTGGATCCTCCGTCCCCTGAGTGGGAAGACAGGGATGGAAAGCACAGTGAAGCCCCCATAATTCATGAAGAGGTTGTTAGTGACCTGCTACACCACTTAGTCATACACAAGTCTATGGGGCTAGATTGGATCCACCCCGGGGTCCTGAGGGAGCTGGTAGAAGTGCTCGCCAAGGCACTTTCCATCATTTATCAGCAGTCCTGCCTAACCAGGGAGATCCCAGTTGACTGGAGGCTTGCAAACGTGATGCCCATCTACAGGAAGGGCCAGAAGGAAGACCTGGGGAACTACAGACCTGTCAGTCTGACCTTGGTGCCAGGGAAGGTGATGGAACAAATCATCCTGAGTGCCATCACATGTCACATACATGACAACCAAGCGATCAGGCCCAGTCAGCATGGGTTCAGGAAGGGCAGGTCCTGCTTGACCAAGCTTATCTCCTTTTATGATGAGGTAACCCGCTTGGTGGATGAGGGGAAGGCTGTGGACATTGTCTACCCAGACTTTAGTAGGGCCTTTGACACGGTCTCCCACAGCATCTTCCTGGAGAAGTTGGCTGGGCGTGGCTTGGACGGGCATATGCTTTGCTGGG
>NW_010172137.1:0-6172 GCF_000695765.1 Mesitornis unicolor | reverse complement strand
CTCATATTCTCTCAAAATTAAGTTGCTGTGCCCCCTTCTCGATCTCCTTTCTTTCCCTGTAGCAATATCCAGTGCTTTTCTCCAGTCTTCAGAGGAAGCTGGAGCCAAGTGACCTTTCATTGACTCCAGCAGAAGTCAGATCCATCCTCAACTCCATGTGCTTGACCTGCTGTAATCCTGAGTGCGTTGCAGTGTCAGGTGGAATCCTTCAGGTTTTTCTTTGATCTTTCTTTTTGCATATTTGTGCTTACTCTTCATGCAGATGTAGATATTTTATTGCTTTTTTTAACTGCTGAGATGAGGGGAACGATGCTGAGGAACTTCTGGAGCTCCTACAGGACGACAAAGCGGAGGAAACGTTCACTCTCTGACAAATGCACTGAGTAAATGAGAGACTTCAGCAAAAGCAGTTTCAGTGAAATAGAAGGGATGGTGTTCAGATGGAGGAGGATGGATTTGGTAGGAAGGATCTCTAGAAATAAGGCTGAGAATGAGCAAAAAATGCCTAGTTTTAAGGAGCTGCTTCCCTCAGCTTGGTATCGTTCAGCAGTGAGTACTCTCTAACCTATTGGTGCTCCTTCCATTGCTTTCTGGAAAAGGAGAGCAGGAATCCAGAGTTCATTCCTCCGCACTCAGAAGTGTCACTGCATTTTTGTCACGGACAGATTTAACATTTCTGATGAAACCGCATTTATTGGGATCATTCCGTAGGCAAGAAAAACAAAGTGTGAGTGGACTGAAGAGTCACCTTCGAGAATCTAATGGCAGTAAAAAGATCCTTGCTGTCTAAATCTCTTTGCAAACCATAATTATAGATCCCTGATGCACATTTGTATTGAATGAAACTTGGGTATTTTTTAAGAGTTGAATGCCCTTAGGCCTCTGGCTTAGACCAACTTTGCCTGAAACAAAGGAGATTTTGCTTCATCTATAATTTAGTTTTGCCATTTAATTTAAATTGGCTTTTGCTGTAACTCTTCCATCATGTTCACTACAGAAAAGTTAATAATTCTGAGAGTTGTCTTGATTTCATCCCAAAATAGACATATTTATGGAAGTAGATTTTTTGGGCTGTGATGTTCAGTTTAAATACACCTAAGAAAAAGTGGCAGCTTTGGCATTACAGAAAGGAGGCTGGGGAATAAAAATTACTGCTGATATATTCCAAGTTGATTTAAAAGTTGGGGTTTTTAAATTATTTCTAGGAAAGAAGATTATGTGTTTGCATTCAAGTCTTTTAAATAAAGCATGTGCGCAGTAGAACATCAAAATTTGCATTAATGATTATGCCACTCGATGTCAATTGCTGAGCTTTGTGAATTAGTAAGTGAATGAATGCAGCTGAAGTAAAGAGGGCTAATGTATCACAAAATACGTATTACTCATAGATGAGCGGAGTTTAATCTTGTTTATGCTAACACATCATAATGTTCTAGTAAATGCACGGTGATAGGTATTCAGAAAGTAATGGTGTCTGTGTAGCATGAGAGCTTTCTGTGGCAGACCGAGATCGTGATTTTGTCAGCATTCGAGTTGTAAATGATCCAAATTATTGACATTTTCAGTGATGAGGTTGTCTTAGAGAAAACTCAAGTATATATTGGTTGTATTTAAAGAAATACAGAGGATACTCTGTTATAATTTAGCCAGTTTGGATGCGTTATGGTTGCTGTGTGCTTGCTAAGGTAGAATACATAGGGCTTAGAGGGATTTCAATAGCAATTACATCACTTTAAGCACAGTTTATGAGCCCTGTTCTAGTTCATTATAAAACCAATTCATTACTTCCAGTGATATTAATAATCCTAATAGAGTTAAACCTGTGAAGCATCATTAAAAGCAATCCTTCAGACAAAAAGTCTGATCAAGGAAACTTTCCAGGTTTAAAATGTACCTTTCAAAACAGAGCACTTTCAAACAACACTTGAACTTTTTGAACAAGATGATAACATATTACAGAGTCAAACCCATTTTTATTCTTCCAAGAAGAAATGCCATTAGATAGAATCGGTACATGCTTAGTGATTCATGGGCCTGGTTGTGTACATGCTTTGCGATACATGAATTATTTAGTAAGAAAAATCACAATAATTTTGTTGTTACTCAAGAATTTATAGGTTGGCAGAAAAACAATTATGCAGCCCTTGAAGGTGGTCTGATGGGGTACAGTAACATCATTAACGATACGCAGCCATTTTTGCTCAATCCAACTAATATCATTTACACTGTAATTCTTCAGTAATTTTATATCGTATCTAGCCTTTAAAATACACATGAAACACGCTTGTAATCTGCTTTATTTCAAAGTACGTTCATAATTTAAAGCAAGGACTAAACATTTAATAATTCAGTTTAAAAGAAGTTTACATTTATTCTTTTTCTTTAGTTCCAGATGACTTTATGAGAAGGAGTTTTAAAAGATCTATTTGAAGCCAGCTTCTGCTCCCCCTGAATTGAAAGTAAGACCAATTCATTTCCTGATATTTGGTTCACAAGGGATAGTGGGAAGGCATGGAAGGAAGACAGCTGGTTTTCTGCAAGTTTTAATGCAGGTTTTATGGGATCTTGATCTATACATGTATTGATCACACTGGTGCGCTTGGGTCATGCTGTCCTGGGAGATGCATTTTACAGAAGAATATGTTTAGAAAGCCTGGACACTGGTGACCTATTTTTTCATAGGCCTAAGGGAATTCAGTTTGTGGCACTCGCTGGCAATATGAAGATGCAGGAAGGAAAAAAAAGGTGAATTTCACTATGATATATTATTTTATCAATATAGAAAGTTATGCATTAATCTGTTTACTGAAAAAAAAAGACATTAAAATGTATGCTACTACAGCAATGATCAGGTGCCATTCTCTCTAGGAAATGAAGAGCTTTGTTATGTATAATACATATCTAGAAACTGGTCTAGAAATGATGAATTGAATTTAGCGAACCAAGGTTTGCCCTTTAGATTCTGCTGCCTTTGAGTCTGTTTTATAACACTGCATCTGAATTACATGTACTTGAGTACAGTGCTGCTAATGCAGTATTCCAAGACATCTTCAGTAGCTAATGTAGTTAACTGTGTATTCAGTTCCATGGTAATGCCATTCCTGTGTCATAGGTGGGTACATTCTAGTAGTAGTGAGATTAAAATTTCCCAGAGTAGGAGCTCTAACGAAAATGCAGGACTTTCTGCTCTGTCCTCAGCTTCCTTCCCAAGCCTCATGTCCTTCTACCCAATGGTCTGAGCATAGGACCAGAGGAAGTTAGTTCTGGGTCCTACTCCTGGTTGTAGTGCACTTCAGCTCCTGATACAACCCCGTGCAATTGGCATAATTGCCTTGCTTTTGTTTCCACTGAGTATTTACAATGGGCATATTGTAAGGGTTATTATAAACATAGCACGTAGCACTTCTGTCAAGAAATGCTGTGTAAAGGGGACTACGTAAGCTCTAAGCACTGCATTTGTCACCTGCATTGGGCTGATTCACCCCCGAGATGGAGCCCACACATCCTTCCACCAGCAGCAAGGAAAACCTCCTGGATATGGGTCCTGGAACAGGAATATTCAAGAATAGGGCCAGGGGAGTCAGCTCGCTCACTCTTCCTTCCTTCTTTTTATGCAGTTTGGGTAGAAGGACCCACAACTTCATTATATTATGTGTGTAGTACTGAAAAGACAGAAAATGACTTGTATGAGATAACTTCCTTTGCAGTGGGACTCAGAGAGGGAAAGAAGTAATAACTTATTTCCTTACTTTTTGAGGGCCTTGCAAAATTACCATGATAACCTTGTTGCAGGCAATCAGTGGGGTACAACAGTTTTTCCATACTGCTCACCGATACTCCTGCGAGATTCCAGATGTAATCATTTTAGTGTTCTTCTGCATCAGCATTCCGCTTTTCCTTGAAAACAAACATTTCATTTCTTGCTGTGGCCATCCTCAGCTCTCTGTCCTCTCTAACCGCGGTGGGAAGCAGCAGAGAGCAGCAGCAGACTGCAGTGAGACGGTTGTGCGGCGCATAAAACCAGCCAGGAATTCTGTGGCGCCGACGGAGGATATTTCCCCCGCACAAATAAAACCAGAATTTATAGAAGTCATGGGCTTCATGATCCTCCTGTAATTACAGAACTGATATATTGTTCCTCTGCAGATTTTGAATGTTATTTCATTGCGGATAGACAATAACTTCCGATACGTAATTATAAATAGGAAATCCATGCGTATTTCTTTGCTGACAGCTTGTCATCTGGATTTAGTGGAGAAAATCAGACTGCTTAATTCTTTTTTTTTTCCTGTGGCTTTCTGAAATTCTTGAGCTTCCTGTGTCAGAAACTTTTTAAGAGGAAATTCTTGGGGTAGTCAAATACTGAACTATGATGCAGATTAAAAAAATACCTGGGGTTTTTTTGCCACACAAACTTTCCCCCAACGTTGAGGAAAAATATAAAAATAGATCTTGGTGAAATTCTGTTCTCATAGCAGGAATTCTGCAGGATGATAAAATAAATATTAACTATTTGTTTCAAATGTTGGTGCAGTTAGAAGGAAAATTTCTTATGAAACACGGGCTTAAAAGAAATCTGTGGCAAAACCAAACCTGTATCGAGAAGCACGTGCTTGATGAGCTGTACTTCTTAAGATATAAAAACCTGTGAAGTTTGATTACAGCTGCATCAACACAAATCAGAATGGGGCACTAAGGTTATGATTAGCCCAGGAAAATCTAGATAATATTTATGCAAATTTGGCAAATTGAGTCGGTTTTCCCCGTAGTCTCGTAAATGAAAAAGACATTTCAGAAAAATTGCGGTTCTATAGAAATTCTATGATTTTGTATCCTATTCTTTAAAATTTAATAGGAAATGAATCTGACTGAAATGAACCTGACTGAAAGGTATTCAGGGACTGCAGGTAAAAGGCTCATTTGAACAGAGAGACGTCCGTGCAGGCAGCACCAATCCCTCAGACACTGAGGAGCTGGGGCTCTATTAATTTCTAGTGTAGGAACTAAATTATCAAGTTATTGAGCAGAGAGAGAATTTATCTCTGCTAATGGCCATTGAAAGATCCCTTTTTTCCTAAAGCCCAAACAAAGTAGAATTCTAATAGGAGGAAGCTTGAAGACGTTTCAGGAATTAAATCAAATACACCTTCCATTTTTCCCCCCTCTAAATTGATAGTGTGAGTCAAATAGTCCAGTTTGTCATCTGTGATAATGTGAGAGATTGTGATAAAATGTTCGATCAATCTACAATTGAGATTAATGCTCCCACTGAAAAGAACTGGGAAGTTTTGTGCTGCAGAGCTGTACAGAGGGGAGAGCCTTCCCTCTTCTGTCAGGGAAAAAAGGTTTTATTTCAAAGCTGCACGTTGCGTATCATGGCTTGTGGTTGTGGTACAGAGGTGACACAGCTGTCACTCTCAAACACATAACCATTCTTTTCTGATGCTGAACATAAGGTTTCAACAGGGATTTTCTTTCATCAGAGCTATGCTGTAAGACAGACTATGTTTTGAAATGGGCTGTTTGCAGCTATGCTGCTGGACAGACACGGAAAAACTGCAATGAAAGCATTTTACCTGGGTGTCAGTATAGGAGATACTGAGCTGAATATTCTGTAATTTGGAAAAAGAGTGAAGGATGTGGCAGCTATTGGCAAAACAGCTCGTTCATGCGGGTGTTTGGATGTTACAGTAATGAGCAGAGCACAGTGCAGTCCCATTTCCAGTGCCCCCAGTTACTGGTTTGTGTCATGGTCCATCTCTAAGGGTCAGGGCAGGGACCTGGCACCGACGCAGAGCAGCGATGTACGGACTGTGCGAGTTGGCCATACGCAGGTTTATGTTTTTCGGTATTGAATGGAATAACCTGAAGACAAAACCCCATGGGTTCTGCAGGAGAAGCTGTCACTGGAGGGGACCCCAATTCGCGGCTCTGAATTCCGGCAGCACTGGGCACTTTCCACACTTTTTAATCAAGGCAGGAGTCCGAGTCTGCCCGTGTATGAGTGCTGTCTCAACACCGCTTTTCCTGTTCAAAACAGAAGGCACAAAATCGCCGTCTGTCGGCTCTCCAGGGCGGGCCCTCACCGCGCTGACCGCCGCCTCCTCCCCCCAACACTGCGCCGCCCTCGCTCCCTCCTCCCCTTCCTTCCCCTCCTCTATTTTTCTCCCCC
>NW_010172136.1:0-15163 GCF_000695765.1 Mesitornis unicolor | reverse complement strand
GCTGCTGGCCGCCATGGGGGTGGGGGGCCGAGGTGGCATGAGCCTCTCCCGCCCCGGGAAAGGCCGGCCGCAAGGACGACGCTGGCAGCCAGGCCTCACACCCCGCCCCGCCGGGGCGCTCAGCCCGGGGCAGAGCTGCGCTTCGGGAGCTCGCTGCACTGTAAAGGCAGGGTTCAAACCTGAGCTGAAACCCAGACTTCCCTTTTCTCCCTCCACTGGCATTATTTGATCCAAGTCTGCTAACTTTGCATTTCTAGTTCCGAGGCTTTACCTCCAGGGCAGTATTTGCAAAGAACAGGAGGGAAAAGCTCACAGCGTGATCACTGAGGCACAAGAAACCGCCTTCCTTGTTGTCAGATCCAGCCTCGGGCATTTTGTCTGGTTCCTAGCACTGCAAATCCTGCCACTTCCTTGCTGCAGCAAGCTTTAATGGAAAGCACATCTTAGGGCACAAATCCACTACAATTTACAGCACTTTTAGAAGACACCTTTGCCAAACTCACAGCTGAAGTGTTGGACTGCAGGACCATCCTTCTTCCCTTCATCTCTGTAAGGGGAGCAAGAACTACTGCACCCTCACAACCCACCAGCAGCAGCATCTCAGGCAGGTACTGACTCACTTCATCAAGTGCTGCCTTGGCTGCACAGGAGAAAAGGACACCATCCCATTTACAAACTCTCCAGATCAAATCATGGAAGAGGGGCTGCCCTTCAAGCAGAGAAAAGAGATCTAGTGGAGCACAGCGGCAGTGCCTGCTGCTGCCACCAGATACTGCTCACCCACATGATCTCCCACTGACATTTTGGGCAGCCTCAATAGCCACCCCTTGACTGGAGCTCTCTGCCCATATCCAACACTTTCAAGTTCCTCTGGTGCTTGCTCACAGTCAGACAGTTGATGAAGGAGCAGGTTTTTTGCTTCATTCTGTAGCACACACTGAATCTCCCTCAGTACAGATTGATCCAGGCTGGAGTGCATGCTCTGGGATCAATATTTATCACACAACACACCAGTAGTTTCAGCTGTGTGTTTCTCAACTGCTTTAGTTTCATGTAGTCTTCAGCTCCTCCCAGAAGTCACATTTAAGGCATCTTTGCCAGCATCTAAAGATTCCCTGGTTTTGGAGTCTCTTTGGGAGTCTGGACCTAATGCAGTTCCTCAGCACATGAAGCTGAGCACAGCTGCCAGCACACCTGGGTGCCCAGAGTGACCGAAGGCCAGGGCACTGCCCGCAGTGGCACAAGATGTTTTTACACCACAACAGCTTAAGGTGCTCTTGCAGACAGCACCTTAGATAAAGGAAAAACTAAGGAAACTATTACTCAGAGCATGGTAATGACAGAGGGCATTTTTAAATGTGTCAGGGGACAGGAAAGAGGTAGGGACTTCACCAGACTGTAATAATCACCACCTGCACACTGTAGGAATTTGAATCCTTTCCTCAGAAAAATCTGGATTAACCCAGATCCCCTTCATCTTCCAAAGCAGAAAGCCATTTTTTCTTCAGATATATTAGCAGATCATTAAATTATCTTTTACATCATACTACAGAGGAGGAACAGGAGAAAGTTGTTTGTAGTTGTGGTTTTTTGGTTTGGTTGGATTTTATTTTTTTTAGAACATTTCAGAAGTTATGGCACATGTCCAACAACTTTGGCCTTTTTCCAATGTAAATAATGCTGTAGTCCCACTGGGTGTCTGCCCTGCTTTTAACGCCTGAGCTCATCAGACATGAAATTTGCCCCAAGGGGTAGAAGCCTTCAGTACAACTCCCTTTTCCCAGCTTATGCAAAAGTAGCAATTAGACAAGTAGAAGACAACCAAGTATTTGAACTGCAAAGGCTGCAATGCAAGTTTATACATTAAAGGGAATCCATGCTCTGCACCCATAGGAGGCTTCCACTAAAGAACACATCAACCACTAAACAACCCGTAGGAAGCCACTGTTCACTATGCTGCACGGATGTGGGACTATCCAAAAACCAACAACAGACAGATCAACCAAGGCTACTGGTAAACATTTTGTAAAAGATTTATTTAAGTATCATTTATCACAAAGAAGAAAATACATATAAGATTAAAAGCATGCAACCATCTTCCACATTTGTATTTGTTTTTCTTGCATTCGCAGCACACTGTAATACAACTCCTGTGCCACCCTCGCTTCTTCCAGAAAAATACTATGTTTCAAGACATAGGGTAACAAAAAAAAAACCCCGACAATAAAGGTAAGATAACATATGAGAAAAGTGCAAAGTAAAAAAAAAAAATCATGTATATACCACATTCAAACACCCTCCCCCTCCAAAAAATGGATGAAGGCAAATTGTCATTTGCTGCACGATCAGATTGTCTTTATGAACTACTTTACAAAAAAATTAATATAAATTAAGGGCAGGATCCTGCAGACACTTATAATTGTAGCTAACTTCAATCACAGATTGGCTCAGTTGGTATTGTTAAAAGCCACAAGTTAGTCACATGCATAAGTTCTTGCAGTGTAAGGCCCTAAGGCAATAAAATGTTTAAGAGCATTAAGGAGAAACAAAAATTAAAGCAAACAAAATCACTCCCAGATGTGCTTCCCTAAGTTTATATCAAACATATTTTAAACAGAACAGTTTGCTCCTAAAGCCCTGAATATTTCTATTACTTAAGCAGTTTTGCGAGATTAAAAGACAAAACCTCCAGGAAGCTGGTACAGATGTTAATTAACATAAAAAAATGCTTCAGGCAGGTATGTAGGGGGGTGGAGGTTCCTTCTCAGGCATCTTCACTGCCATTTCATAGGTTGGCAGAACATACTAAAAAGAAGACATTTTGAAGAGATTAATGCAGAAGGTTTAGGACCAAAAAAAGTTTAAAAACCCAACACAATAAAAACATGCATGCCCCATGAGCAACTTAATCCTCTGCTGCAGGCAAATGTTGTTCAGAAGAACTTACTGCTGTTTCTAATAAGCTACTGAGGAAGTGAAGAAACTGCAGCAGCAGTTTACTGCTCTGCTGAACCTAACCCCAGGTCGTTCATTCCACCCCACTGTCTCCCAGTTCTGCAAAGCAGCAGGGAAGGTTTTGACTGGTGCAATCAGAAACCTGCACTCCACTACAAGAAAACATTCTAAGACTTTGTAGAGAAAAGCCTCCTGGTTGATGCACTAGAAGAATGTAACTGAGTGACCCACCATAACATTAGCTGCTTATCTTTCCAGTCTGTTTAAAAAGCTTGTAAACATAACGGATACAGTGGTTTTCTACTGCAAATTTAAATGATGCTGGTTCATTTCATCTAAAAAATGGATTTTACCTGCGGAGGAGCTTCAAAAGCAGGGTACACGGCTATCTCTGGCAAATTTCTGTTGCTGATATATTTATAGCAGTTCCATACACAGTTAATTAGATACGCCTGAAAGAAGAGAGATTTCTCTTTTTAAAGACCTCATATGCATAAGCTGATTCAGAAAGCAGATGCTGGATTACATTCGTATGACAAAAAGCAGCATAAATCAACTTAGTCCATACATATCTGAGGAAAGGTTGCTATTTCACAGGTGAAGCCACATACCTATGTTATTCCCCATGTACCTTTGCTACCACAGTGACTGAGAGTAGGAACCACACAGGTTTTAGCAAAAGAATTCAGACGCATTTAACTAATCTATCTGCCTCAGCAGTGCTGATCAAATTAATCCCTAACTGGCTTATGCTTCTTATGGATCTGAGCCCAAACTTGCCAGGAGGACGAAGACAGGCCAACTGCACAATCCCACTCACCCCCGAGTTAGCATCACTACTGGTCCAACCACCAGTGTGAAGGAGAGGGCACAAACACAACTGGGGTGGCAAGACGACGACAGTAAAGCAAAGAAAGCAGCCTGGACTAAGTCAGCAGCAGCCGTTGTAGAAAGATCTGCTATCGTGCTCTGACAAGGATTAGATTTTAATTATTTCTCTGTATAACATTACTCTCTCTGAATTTTTCATTGGCAAGTTAGCACGTGGTTATACACAAGGTACCAGATTTCCTAATCAATATAAAAATACCATCTACTGTATTAGGCTTCCACTCCCCTCAGTCAGACGTTCCTCTTGGAGAAAGCATAGAAAAATGTGTAAAATCGGGGATTTCTTCTTTGCTTTTTCTTACATTCAATCTGAATGCAGTAAAAGAATATTGTCATGGCCAATGTGTATTTCCAACTCATTTCTGAGTTGACAATGTGCTTTGTCTGCACAACTTTTTGTAATTCAAATGAATGCCTCTGTATTTAGCTCTTCACAAAGAAAGTAACTGGTATTATCACCCCTCAGTAGGAAGAAAGATGCAGCTCTGAATTAACCTATGCATTTCCTCCTTCCAAAACACACACCTTGGTTTGTTAGGGACAGCGAGATACTTAAAAGTTTTGTTTAGAAAATGTGTATGCAGTAACTCAATATTGTTTCACTACAAATTCATTACAAATATTAAATTTATCTCCACCTATGCAAAAAGATGGTATTTGAAGTCTTTGTGCATTCCTACTTCCTACTGAGAAAGGGCAGAGCTGCATAAACATGCCCCACTGCATACAAACAAGTTAGCTGAAGACACCGGTACACAGAATGTGAGACTTAAATGATACTGTAATGAACTTCGTAACAATTCTGCTCAAAGAAGTTCTTAACTCAGCATTAAGAGGTCAGCTGAGTTTTTAATTCAGCATTGAGTATTAACTCATAGTGATAGCATCTTAATACAGTAACTCATGAAACAGACATATGCTTAAGTTTTAACTTACCTTTAAAATGATAAATAAAGCAAAGAACACCAGAACAATAAACAAGAGACAGCTGGAGTCCAAGGCAAGGAGGTCATCTTTGTAAGGGAAATCCGGCTAGTGAAAAAAAAAAGGAAGGGAGAGAAAGAGAGGAGAGATAAGCATGAACACTGCAGTCACAAATAATACAAAACATCCAAACTTCACATCAAATTAAAAATTCTTGCGTAAACTACTCCCCTAGACACAACAAAAAGTTTCATTTCTCAGCAGTTTCTTCTTTATCCTCCCACAAAGCACAGTGTTTATCCTGCCTCTGCCCTGCAAGAAGAGGGGACTACAGAAGAGGGGTACTTATACAGAAGCCTTGTACTATGTCCCTAGTCATTTCCTCAGTCTCATGTTAATATAGATTTTTGCACTTAGACAGCATTTGTACTTAGTGTCCTCTACCTAGTAACACACACGTGCACAGAGTAGAAAGGAAAAAAGTTGCCCCCAAACTTCAGAAAAGACAAAACAAAGAGCTTTTGCAAACTTCAGACTCTTCTCTTTCCCTGACCACAGTAACAAAACCTCTCTCCATCACCAATACCTTTTTTGTGTTTATATCTGCTTTAAAAGGATTTTTCTAAATATCTGCTTGAACAGATTTAAACAGCCAGAAAAAGTTGGCGATCCCCATTAACTGACAGTGTATTCTATCCACCGAGTCATCTTGCAGTTAAATGTGTGAATGACAACTCCATTACAGTTTCCTTAGAAGGAAGGTGGTGTTGCAAAATGAGAACCACATAGAACATACAAAGAAACGTTCAGAATCTGATTCCACCCTCTAATGCTGTAAGACTCTACATCATTAATTCTTGACCTATACTCTTCTTCCCCTTCCCCACTAAATAAGGCTCAACACATTTTTAACCTGCAGTAGCAAGCCTGCCACAGAATCACATCGCTTCTAGCGTTAGAAACTTCTTTGTTTTGAGTGCAAATGTAGCAGAAACAGTTTAAACCAACAACTCCCATCACAATTCTCTCTCTACTCTCCCTGGCTTTTGTTTTAGGAACCAATGACACCTCTGGCACTTCCTTCCACCTTTGATACGCTCTCATTCTCATAACCACCACAGCAGTCATCCCCTGCAGTTGCTGCAGCCCAAATTCCTTTTGTGTGCATAGGAAGGTAACTTCAGCTCAGTCACTTATCCAAGTAAACCAAAGTTTAATATTCAATGTAAAATAAACACTTACCAACTGATCCAGGTAATCCTTGATTCTGGGCAAGTAGGTTAGAGAACTGATAGCAACCAGACAGCTGAGCACAAAGTCGAAGAGTTGGTAACAGAAAAACGGGATCAGCCAGCCTACACGATGCTAAGAAGGGAAAGAAGGGAAAAAAGAAACCAAAACCAGCCTGTAAGGTATTTCATTAAAAATCCATGTAGCAAGTTTAAAACCACGTACTCTAAGTGTACTTACTGCGATTGCACCGTACACCATCATTGCACTGATTGTGAACATGAGGAGGGAGATAGCAAATAGAACACAGGCATTTTCTGCATTAAAAGAAAAACAATAAGCATCAGTCATTTCCTGAAGTTGTGGCACTGCAGCTGACAGGTACACAAGCTCTATCCATTACTATAATCTGTTCTCTACTATGATCTGTTCTCCCTCAACTGTTTCATCTGTGCAGCAGCAGAATTGAGTAACTCAGATCTCTCCCAATGGAAAAAAAAAATCTGTTCAAGAAAACCAGCAGGCGTTTGGAAAAATCCCTCTGCCTCAATCAAAGGCCTGAATAAAGCGCAGACACACCAATTAGAAGCCTGACATAGTTTGATAGTAATGCAACATAATGATACTGATTTGCAATACATGTCAGTGCTAGAAGTATGTGGGTGATTAGCTTCACTTAAAATTCTTTCCAGTTGTAGAGCTAGCACAGTATCAACCTTTACACTTTAAAATGGTTCGATTATGTAATTCGGTCACTGGCAGTGGCAGCAGCACTGCTCCTTCAGTACACCAAGGAAAACAGGAAATCCCTGTGTGGAAGGTACCCCATTATTTACAAGAAAAGGCAGTTGAACAGAAGCCAAATGGTAGCAGAATCCAGGACACTCATGGAAACCAAGTGATAAAGATTCTCCTCAACCAGTTACCGATGAGAGGGCAACAGCCACTTTCCATGAGTTAGAATATACTCCTTCCCCTACAGCAAGCACAGTTTACATTTTTAAATGGAGAGAAAGAAACCAGCCTGAGAGCCTACAGATGTGGTAAACTCGTGTTTTCACTGAAGCCAAACTTTTGTGGTACCCACGCTTGAAAAAGATGATCTGAAAATCCTAACTTTCTCGTCTGCAACTGATTTGAAAAGATACACTGTAGAAGCACTTACATACCCAATTCAGTACAAGATGATAATAATATCTACATACGCAGATGGCATCAAGGAGGCCCTCTCATGTCTGAAACAGTGTTGATCAGACAGCCCTAAGTACAACCAAAGAGCGTGGTTTTCTTTTGAGGATTTGCTACTCACAGTATCCACATGCACAATCAAAACTGTAATCATGCTTCATGCACACAAAACCCTGTAGCCCATAACCCAACATGGGAAGCAAGAATCTTTAAATCAAAAGCATGTCATAGCCATTTTATACTAAAGAGTGGAGAAAGCACCTTCAGAAGCATCTCTCAGTCATGTAAGCTTAAGGCTACCAAATACATCAACATCTGTTACAAAACATATGACATTTTACATACATCTGCTGTAATTTTACTTAATATCTTAGCTTTAAGCATTTGGTCCTTGTTTTCACTCTCATTTCATTACTAGCAATCATGAGCTACAGTCACAGGTCAGAACTGACAGCTCTCAACTCAGGCCATGAACTACTAACATGAATAATGTAAATCAGAACTCTCAAATCCTAGACTTATGCTGTACTATTTATCTGCCCCCCAGAGTGGATCTGAGCCTCCCTTAGTGTAATACAACAGACTGAGACAAGACACATTAGAAGTGTGACACTAAACGTATTTCTGCACATTAAAAACCAAGCAAAACAAAGCATGCACACAAGTTTACATGTCACACTACAGTTAAGAAACTTAAAGTCATTACAGACAGAAGGTTTGTCACTGATTACACTTCTGCTCACGATGCTTTCTCTTCTGTTTCTTCTGCATGTCAAACTTTAGATAAATGTTTTGGTTTCACTCAAGTACGTGGTATCCCAGTTCTTCCACTCTTCTTAGAAAGATGGTATGGTTTTCCTCTGAGTAAACTCCTACACAATAGCTGTAAGCTCTTTCCTTAAATCTATGAGGATCACCAAAAATTCCAAAAAAGGTCTTTAAAAATAGTTTTCTGCTTTTTATTTTACTGATACAGCAAGGATAGTCAATGTTTATGAAGAACGAGAATTAGAGATGTTCCACACATACTGCAACACTCAAAGCATTAGAAGGCCAAAAAAATCTTTAGAAACCTTATTTAAGATGCTCAGGAGTAATAAAATTCCATGTAACTTTTTATTCTTATAGAAGTCCTCAATCTCAGATTAAAGAGAAATTAAGAAAACAAGACAACAATATTTACAAGCTGGATGCATATATTACACACTAGTGTAAGGCAAATACACCATGATGCACACTTCATTTTCTAATCAAACAGCAGTTATACACCTACCAGCCATCCTCTCAGAAGCATAGTAATTTCCGATGACTTCATACTGGATATCAACAGTTGGTACTATATTTGGATGAGTCACTTCTACTGTCAACAAGATGCCCATCAACAAGTTCACCACCTGAGAAAGATCAGAGTTACCTAAAGGTTATTTACACTGCAACAGTTATTATCTTTTTCAGGACATGCTAATACATCTTTTATTCCAGTTAGAAATAAAATCTTTGCTTTGCCTGTATGTGGAAGGAAAAAAAAAACCAACTAACTTAAAATTACATTTCAAGCTGATTTAGTTAAACCATTACCAAAAAAACAAAACAAAACACAACCCAAGAGCTTGCTAGTCACTAGCTAGTTGTAATAAATCACAACTAAATAATTTTGCAAATTAAGAGGATAGATAGAGTCTGTAAGGATTCAAATAGCATTATTAAAGTGATGCTGCATGATGAATGCACAGGAAAACTGAGAACAGTTAGAAGAGGCCAGGAGGGAAAAAGTACAGCAACAGGCACAATGAGGAACATTTGGAAAGTTTCTGCTCTCCACAACAAATTGAAAGGCAGAGTTAATTTAATGCACAAATAAGGTACAGCACCCTATTCTTTCAAGTAGTTCTGGGGGGAGGCAAGCAGTACAAGAGAATGTGCAAACATCACACAGTAACCTGATTATGAGGGAAAACTTCCACTACAGCTCGAAGCCCCAGATGCAGCTTGGTTCTTGGTTTCTTCCACGTTGCAAATTTTAATACAAGCAGAGGAGAACTGGCTCCTTCCCTTTCCTAGATCATTTACTAAAACCTTATCAGAAAGGCTATACATATACTGGTGAAGTTAAAGAAATCTCACAGAAAGACTGAACTCCAAAATTTGTAAGCGCTCAGCATCGATTATGTGCTTACCAATCCTTCTCCTCACTTATGCTGCCACTGAGGGCTACTTCTGCTTCCCCATTTTCATACATACCAAAAATGCTTTCAGTAAGAGCTCAAAGAGTCAAAAGTAGCTTAAGTCTCTGCAAAATTGCCTTCACAGCATTTATAACCTATTCAAGACTTATAGGGGCGTAGTTTCTGTTACTATATCTGGAGAGACATGCCAAAGAAAAAGGCTGCATAACAAAAAACTCATGATGGC
This sequence comes from Mesitornis unicolor, assembly GCF_000695765.1. Lineage (NCBI taxonomy): Eukaryota > Metazoa > Chordata > Aves > Mesitornithiformes > Mesitornithidae > Mesitornis > Mesitornis unicolor. The sequence goes on along the minus strand of NW_010172136.1, from coordinate 5,563 downwards.
CTTTTCAAGCTGCAGTCATTTTCCAATCAGTATGCAGTATGTCACCACCACTGGCAGAATCTTTTACAACTAGCTTCAAAAGAAAAATCAAACTGGTTTGAAGTATCTCACAACTTAACAATATTTGCCAGATATTTTTCTACTGGCCTGGTTCCAGGAGTCAGTGACAGTAATAGTGGCAAGTCTATGCACAATTACGGAAGTTCTCAGTAAGGAAAAAAAGCTTCTGAGCATTTACAAGGAGTTTTAGCTTTTAAGACTCACAGTTCCAACAGGCTTTTTTTTTTTTTTTTTAAGGATTTTGTAGGATTTTTCCCCCCCTCTAGGGTTTAGAGATACCATGGTGATAAGCTTGCTTATACTTTCTGCTGAAAAGAACCCTTTACTGAAATCAAAGCTGATAATTTTGTAAAAACGCTATAATGTCATCATGTATTATACAGACTTATTAGACATTCCAGCTACTTTCAGCCACTTGTATCTTCCATTGTATGCCTTGGAACATAAAATATAGTAACTAGTACAGCTGGCAGTAAAGAACTAAGTTTACCCACCAATATATTCAGCCTTGAAATGAGCATATTTTCCCCCTTGCCAGACATTTCCTACAGGGCAAACTGTCAAGGTGCTCATCTGCCACTTGTCTACATATTTTACTTTGCTTCACTGTTGTTCAAGTGTACAGATTACCATATTCACTCACCCCTCCTGTTTCATCCTTTCTACTCTGGCTTTCTGCTCTCAATGTATTTTCAAGCCTTCTATTTCCTCCTCTCCAGTGAACCAGGGGTATCAACCTATACTTTGGAAAACAACTGCCTGCTCTATACTGGTTTTAAAAAGTCTGTGTTGATGTTCAGATCTCTGGCAGATGAAACATTGATATCTACTTCATTAAACACAGGGACATGATCAATTATCACTAAATCATTTATTGTTTATAAAACAGTCATCATTTTAACTTAAATAGTGATAAAGTTCAGGATGAAAGATTATTACTTCAATACTGAGTTCAACTGCCATGATAGGCTACCTGCCTTGCTGAAGAGCAAGCAGCACTTGAATTAATAGAGAAGTACTTAAGAATTTTAATGCCTTGGAATGGTGAGACTGTGATCCTACAACTGTCACTTTTCTGATTTTCCTCCTATCCATGGTCCTAGTTTAGCATACAAAAGTCCTTAGTAATTATACTAGTTACTGAGCACAGTTCTAAATATCAAAGCTTTATTTTCTCAACCTTAAATGGCATGCAAGGAAAATGGAAAATTAAAGAGCCATTCAAAATTCAATCTATTAGGATCAGTAAGACAATAAAAATACTAACTTAAAAACAATCAACAAACCCAAACCTTTGCCAGCTAACTCCAGGGTTTCCAATATTCCACTACTGCTACTTGTGAATCATATCACAGGACTGAGCAATTCATCATATTCAATATATGGACTTCAATTAAGAGTTACCAACAACTCCTAATATGGAGTCCTTTTAAGCACAAAGCCAGAGCCTGTATTTTAACTACCACCATTCCTCTTTCACAGAAGCTTGATAACAGCAGGGCTACAAAGCTTGTTTCAACTTGATAGTCAATGTGACAGGCAGCAAGAGTATCGTTTGTATTGTAAGGCATCATCAGAGCTTAAAAGAACATACTCACTGTGAATAAAATGTATGTTCACAAATGGTCTATGTGGAGAAGTAGTCAGAAAACACATAGCACAGGTAAGCCTCCGTGTAGTCTGAAGATTAAAACCACCACCCTCAAAAAAAAACCACCAACCCTGGCAGACCAGCACAAGGACAGTGCACTGATCTGAGGTATCACCTCAGAAAGCCCAGCAGTCCCTATCCTAGTCTTTTTTGTCAGAAGGCAAAAAACCAGTAATTTTTAAGAACTACAAAATGCATGTTCAAATTCTTATTCAAAGGATGGTTCAATCAAGATGAAAAAAGCTTTTAGTTTCGTAGTAATTTAAGAAGTATTTTACTCTTATAATTGGGATAACTGAGCTTAACAGAAGTTTAGTGTAGCTTATATCAAAATCTAAAAAAAACAGCTGGTATTAGAATTCAGCATTTATTACAAACTGGTAACAGAAATATTAGCTCCCCATATGAGTAGAACTCAAAAGACTGTGGGACTGTTAACAAGCATTAGTTTTTTAATTACTGAGTTTTATCTCCCTGGTATACATTTAATGCCTAATCATGAAGTGCCTCAACTCTCTGGTGGCCTGAACATGAAGTCTCTGTTTCCCTAAGCACTCTGAATAAAAGTCTTGCACAGAAACAAGAATTCCTACTTATGATTTACTTATTTCCTTTTATGAGTGGGAAAGAAGAGGGAAAATGCCTTGTACTACTGCACGTTATAATCTTCCCCTCACTTTTCCAGTATTTTTCCTTAAACATGTTCCTGAAAAAACAACCAAGATGCAGGGTTTGGTAGGTTTGGTTTGGGGTTTTTTTGTTTGTTGGTTTGTTTTTTTATTGTACTGAAATAATAAAAACCTGAAAAAAGTAATTTTAAATAGGGTATCTCAGAGCTTCTAGCACTGTCAAGATTAGAGCAAGACCAGATAAATTCCTTCGTTTCTCAAAGTCCTGTTCAGTGAACAAACGACTCCAGAGATCACCCTGACCCTCCTGCTAACCAGTAGCAATTGCATCATTTTGACTCCACTGCTGAAGTCTGTTGCCAGAACGAAACAGCCACTCCCTCCAAAACAATGTTATTACTTTTAGACTGTTTCTTGAACTCTGATCTGATTTTTGCCAGCGCAGTGTTCATGATTCCGGTTTCTGGAAAGCACTGTGCCTAATAAGAAAGTGTACAGGAAGAAACAAACTTCAAAGCCACACATTTGCAGTTATGGAGCTAGGAATAGGAGGTTTCTTTTTCCTTCCTATACAGAACAGTAGTGGGTGTTGCAGAGTAAACCGAATTATATTAGTCCTGCAACTCAAGTGCAAGTCCGCTAGGAGCGTTCTTAACTCATCTTCTTGCAAATACAGTTTTATCTATTTATCAGAAACGGGGGCAGCATCGGCCTGAAGCATGCTTAAAAGATACAGCAGACATTTTAAAAGATAATGTCCTTGTTCTCTCTAGACTCGCAGAAGTACACAAGGACAGTGACATAACTGTTTTAGTGAGGAGGTTAAGTTAATGAGATGCAAGGTTTAGGATTATACAAATGAGCAAGGAATAAGAAAATGCCTAAATGGTTACATAAGAACACGCACATGTACTAAATAGCCAAAACTCTTATCTTACTAAAACATCTGGAGTAGATTGCTACGAGACTCCATTTTATGTTTGGTATCAAATTCCTTCAGGACTGCACAGCACAAGAACACGGTGTATCCAGTAAATACGGGCTGACCAAGATTTCCAGTCACACAAAGCTATTGTTGAACTAAGCATTCTCCTCTACTAAAAAGCTACCTCCCTCGCAAAAAAAACCATCAAAACAAAAAACCTCACAGAACCTCACACAGAAAGCCATTACTCTTTGTCCCACTGTAACTTAAAAGCACAGATAATTAAAATTTTTAGGAATACTTATCACAAGCTAGTGTCTGAAAGACTGAACTTTGTGATAAACTTAAATGATGCATTAATTAACAACATGTCTAAACAACCTGACATTCCCTAGACCATTTAAGTTTGTCAGCAGAAAGATAAGTTTAATTTTCACTGTCCAAATTGTACTTTTCCTTCAAAAGGGATGAATTATAGTAGAATTTTGATTTAAAGCATTAGACGAGACCACCTAAGACTTCATGGCAAGACGTTATTTCAACTCAAACAGCTCACACTTCTCAGACTTAAAAGAGTTACCACCTTTTCCCAGCTGACAGCTGGGAAGAACTGGATAAAAACATTCAATGCATAGTTTAACAAAGCATTTGTTACAGTTTATAGAAAAACACAGCTATGAAGTACTTCGCATGCATCCTGCTACCATGAACTCAACTATAATTTTCCCCTCTAGCAGTCACTGAATCCCTTGCAGTGACACGAGATCAAAGGAATGCTTTGCCTCAGACACTGCTCCCCCTCTGAAACCAACAGCCTCATCCATCACCCATGTACTTTTCACCTCCGTAAGCACTACAGATATTTGCACAGATTCAGAAAGGAGGAAGAGGCGCTGCATCCAGGCAACAAGATGAAACAGAAGCACAGCAAGAGAGGTAGAAGCTGGCAGCACTTGTGAGTCTGCGGCCAGGGAAAGCACAACCCTGCCCATCACCCCCAACAAGCTCCTGGGTTTGTAGATAAGCCTGCAAACAGGAAACGAAAGCGAGGAAGGCAGTAAAGTGCATTTGTTCCGTAACAAGGATGAGTGTCTCCTTACTGTTAACAATTTATGCTTTTACTTGAGGAACTAGAAGCATATTCCTGATCTTCCACCAACAGTTTTGTTACACTCCCCACACCCCAACCTTGTTTTTCCTTTCTTTCCTCTCTCCTGCCATTTTTTTCCTTGCTTATACATTTTTTTTTTGTCAACAGAAGGGCCAAGTTAAAAATAAAAAAGAATCTCCCCATACTCGCTGAAAATAAACCATAATCTTTTCAAACTTAATCCCCACGCCTGTAAAAGCGGTTTCTGTGCATGGCTCCTTCACATTAATGCATAAGAATTCAGCATTCTCTATTTTTAGAGTCTCAGGAAGAGTGAAAGGGAATATAAGATTTGGTTACAGCTTCAAAAGAACAGAAAAGCTATGATGCAACTTTTTAAACTGGCCTCACATTTTTATTGCCCATGAGGGTAAGCGGAAGGAAAGATGAGGAAATTACTTCAATGGAGGGGAACTCAGTTCCTTTAAGGGTACTACGGGAAGTTAAAGCTCTAGGCCTTAAATTGCTTGGTACTGTTTTCACATTTCTATTTTACTCTAGTTCAAAACTACCTTAAATATTTCAGCTTCATCACCCTAGCTGAGTCTCAGAGAAAAAACACCCATCAGTCAGAAAACAAGAGGTGCTTTGGAAACTAATTCTGTTTCTGTTGCATCTCAACCACTGTGCAGGACAGAGTACAACATAACCAGGAACTTCTCTTTCCACAAAGCTCTTCAACAAACAGAAGCCACACTCGTTTTGAAGACACTAACCTTCCTCTTAGAGGTTACACACTTCAAGGGAACCACATCTTATCATTCCCTTCTCAACACACCCCCAACTCCACTCTCTCCAAGCATTAGCGTCTCCTCTCCCACCAAGAACACGTTCAGTACTGTTTGAAACAAACTGAAGTCCCTACCCCTGCCATATGAAAGGGAATTGTAACTGGACACAGGCTGAAATACCCTGAACTTTCGCTTCAATTTATTTTTTTAACTCCTACATGGGAGGCCGTCACGGGGCAGCTGGGTTTGGCAAGCCCGAAACGGACCCCGGAAAAAAAGGAAGGCCCGAACCCCGCCGGGTGACTCCTGGAAACTCAGGCAGCTTCCCCCGCACGGAGCGGCGCGGGGGATAATCGCGACGGCTGGCACGACGACAGCCGACTCCCGAAGGAGACCGGCTCCCGAGGCGAGGGGGAG
>NW_010172135.1:0-5067 GCF_000695765.1 Mesitornis unicolor | reverse complement strand
CATGGATAAAGATGTAAAACAGGAGTGGCTCCTGATCTCACCGCTTCCTTCTCTTCTCCTGAAGCTGCTGTTTCCCTCTCCAGCTCTGGCAAACTCCTCATCATCAGAGTGAGAAGCTGTTACTCCTGAGCATGTCTCCCGCTACTGCGTCTCAGTTTGAGAGTTTCCCAAGATCTACTGAGAAAAAAGCCCCTGAATTACATGCTTAAACCCAAATCTCCAGTCTCAACTGGGTCAGGAAGTAAAGGCAGACAGAACTATTTTCCTTTTCCTTACTGATGTAAGGTTTCAACCCATTTTGCTCTCTTTACAAGGAAAAACCACCTGTATGTCAGATATCCACATGATAACGCCTACAGAAAGGCTCAGGACCAACTCCACACTTGTGCTTAGATGCCAGGGATAAGGATTAGGAAGCAAATCTGGGATTCCACCAGTTTGCTGCTTAGGGTAAAGAGAAAGATAAAGATGGATAAATGAGAGGGCTCAAACGCTTCTGTCAGGGGTAATGACAAATTCCAGTTGAAGGAGAAAAACCTGCATAAAGGTGAGAAACAGCTGAATTTGCAGTGAGTGATTTAAAGCACAATTTCAGATCAGGACCCCAGCACTTACTGCCTCTTTCTCTCTGTCCATAATGGTTTCCAGCTCCTCAAAGTGGCGAAGTTTGATCTCCAGCTTCTTCATCTGTGTTTCCACCAGAAGGGCGACCAGGGACTTGATTTTCCTTTCTTCCACTGCTGCCAGGTGCTGGGGGAGAAAACACATGTCTGTGTGTTACAGGTGCTTCACCAAATAAAGTGCTTTAAATGCAGAGGAGGGAGCGAGGGCACCATGTCAGTCGTCGGTCACCCAAAAAGCTTTCACCTGGAACGACCCCCAAAAACCAGCGAGATGAGTCTTGTAGTGTCCCTATTGCAGAAGGAAGCTGTATTTAAACTGCAAATTTACATATACACCCTTATACATAAATGAAACAGGATATATTTATTATATGTACACATATATCTGTGTGTATATATGTGACAGATGAGACAGCCTATAAAAGCATCTCACATTCAAACGTGAAGGGCATGGTAGTGATGCCTCCTACCAGTTCTTGTTAAAAACCTGCTGTTTCAAATGAAAATACACTGAAAATACCCATCATATCTCACTTGGGAGTTTCTACGTCCACGCAAATCCTTCTTGACACGCCCAAGGAGGGTTTGGCTTTTGAGAAGGGAAAGGTGAGGGCCGAGGGGAAGAAGAAATAAAAGGAAAATCTGGATGTCATCCAGCTCAAGATGCAAACAGACTCAAGATTTAGGAAGCTCTGCCCCAAAACGTGGCTCAAAACGAGGAGAAATACTGAGCAGGAGAAAAGCAGCATTATAAAACTCCCTGGTAGTTCTAATGATAAACTGAATTTCTCAAAAAGATACTGGTGATGGAAACGACAGAGCATGTTGTGATACCTCAGGTAACCCAGCAGCAATGGAGCAAGCCTGTGGTAAATCTGGGTAACGTAATTCAGGACTCACTCAGTTTAATTTTAAACATAATTCAGGACTCACTCAGTTTAATTTGAAATCAGGCTCGGTTTGAGAGAACCAGAGCGACCACCCAAGCCCACCTGACAGCAGCTGTGAAATTCAAACAGGCCACTGAGTTAAATCCGGACCAAGCAGCGGTGCCCACATCTGAAATAAAGAAACTGAGCTGCTGACAGAACCAGGAAATTTAACAGCAATTAATTCTGTTCAGCAAAACAAAGTCGTTTGTATGAAAAGGCAGCGACAGAAGCGCCTTTGCGGATGCACGCAGCCTTCTGACAGTCGTTCTACTTGCCTGATGTGTGTGATTTTAATAATGAAAGCACATTAACATCAAATCAGCAAGGGAGGCGATTAGGTAAAAGACAGCTCTCAAAATACCCATTAGGAAAGAAATCACCGCTGATGGTTTTTCCTGAAGAGACCCAAGGAGACGGCTCCGTAACCTGGCGTTACCCAGGGCGTTCATACGGACAAAGAATAAGTCGTTACTGACAAAAAAACCCCAGTAAAATAAATATAATTGATGCAAATTGCCTGATAAAACACATCCCTGCATCCACTTTTAATCATAAATAAGCCCAAAATGACTGTACACAACTGGGGAAATTTCTTCTTTCTTATTATTTCATGAGAGGAGAACTCAATGCTTCACCTGGCTTTGGGTTTAGGAGGTGAAAAGGGGATAAGAGCGTATTTCCCAAATGAAACAGAAGAAATAAAGCTGGCAAGTAACACAGAAATCTAGAAATTAAGGCAAGCAATGGGAAAACCCAAGTTCTGCCATGCGTACGTTCAAGCACGGGGTGAATAAAGTCCTACATTGGGTTTTTGGGGCAGCAAAAAGGAACCAATTCGATTTGCCTAGAAACAGAAGATGGGATGGAGCTGCCTGCAAGAAGGAAACGTGACTTAAGCAACAGGGTCCCTTCCTAGTCCTGAATTTTCCGTTTCTAAACACACATTAAAAGGAAGCGGGGGGTAACAGAAAGCTTTGTAATTCAGCAGGCGAAGGAAAGCGCTGCAACGATACAACGGTCGGTCGTTGAAGTCTTATCAGACTGGGAATAAAGCTTAAAATAAAAGTTTACCACCCCTGGGAAAAAAAATCTGGACAATTATAGGAGGTTTTTGCATCACGGGCAGTTTTTATCTCAGTATTTTTCAGAAATTCCGAGAAGTCACGGGATCGAGGTCAAATTATGGCCCAAAAAAAGTCCTTTTTGGCCGTGGAAGTGATGGATCAAGAGCTGCAGCAGAGGCTCTGAAGCTCAGATACAACCGGACAAAAGCTAAGAGCAACCTGCAGGAGAGAGGACGTTTTCTATCGGGGGCTATTTGTTAACAGAAAAGAAACGATAGCTTGCATTGACACGGGAATCTGAAGAAAAGGGACTTCAATAATTCTAATATTGTTTGTACAGAAGCCATAACCTGCAAAAATCTATTTAAAATTGTTGCTTTATTCTCTATATATGAACAAAGTCTCACTCCCAAATGCACACAAGCACTGGGTTTCTCACACAAGTGGCTTCACCACCTCCAAAGCACCAAAGAAACTTCAAGTGCTCCCTTTTAACCCCCATTTCTCCTTCAAACTCAACCACAATATTCCTCTGACACAGAATCCTAAGGAAAATAACTTTTTAAAGCTCTTCACACAAGCAGGTCTTGAGATTATTATGAAGAATTCAATTCCTCAGACGAGACCCAGCTCATTGAAAACCTTCAATATTGGCTGGGTTTTAAAGCACAGGTGGAAAGAGAAATCCCTCTTGAACTTGAATTCTGCTCTCAAATGTGCACATCCTAATTACAACACATTCTTTCCCGTAACAGCCAGCTGAAATTCTTCTCGAATGTTATTATTACCATAATGAAAAGTGCCATTTGCCAAGTCCCTTCTCCCTCAAGCGCTCGTCACCGCCGAAGGAAGGAAAGGAGGAGATCATCTTGATTTGCAGCGAGTAGCCTTCCATAAAACAGAGATTAAATTTCATGCCTCCTTGTGTGTGTATCTATATAAATATATATGGCTGAAAATATATTCAGTTCAGACTTACAGATGTGCTACTCTCAGTAAGAGTTTGGTGCTGGAGCATCACAGGTTTGGATGCACGAGGGAGCCCGTTCGGACTCAGTGCTTCACCGGAATAACCTGAAATTCCTCCTGCAAACTGAGATTCCATGCTCTGACGCTAAGCAATGCTGAATTCATAACAGTAATAACTAAAAATACCCTCAAATCTCCTGGGTTTCGTAAAGGGGGGGACTGTATCATCATGACAACACCTATCACCGCGCTATCTTTGATGTATATGATGCAGTTGGGGGGGGGGAAAAAAGGCTAAAATTCAAGTTAAGAGTCAAAGATAAGAGTGAAAAAATCAGTATACGCAGGTAACACCTCGTTATGCCCTGGAAATCCCTCAGGAAATAAAAACCATCCGTGCTTTGCTTTTAGGAAGCAGGTGACACCTCCAGGAGCCGTTAAGAAACCCAAACTACAACTCGAATCCAAAGAAAAAAAAATACATAAAGAGAAAACAGATTTTGAAAGAGAGATTCTGAAAGGAGCGGAGGCGGCCTGGTTCCTGCAGCAAGAAAAGGAGAGACAACATGCAATTAGTAATTACAGGGGGAAGTAAAGCTATTAGATAGGACACTGCTTCAAACCGCGGCTCATTAAGAGAGAGCAGAAAAATCAACAGAAGTTTGATGACAGGGAGACAAGAAAGTGCCTCTGACAGACACACGGTACCTCTTATTTATAAAAAAGTCCTTAATTTGTCTATAAAAATGGTAATGAGGAATGGAACATCGCTTTGTCCGAGCACAGGAGGTTTCTGACCAGCAAAAAAAAGGCAACGAAAGGGTTTTGCCACCCAGATGTGTGCCCTCAGCATTGCAGCCAGATCCACTGAGCGGAGAAAAGCCTTTCCAAACAAATGCCAAACACGTTTTGGGGCTATTTCTTAGGGAAATTCATCGACTAAATTAAAATGATCCCCTGTTTCACTTGGGAGTTGAAGAAACTGAAGGTGGCACTTGTGCTCCTGCAAGACACTGGAGAGGAGGCCGTGAAGCGGCTCAGATCTGGAACAAAGCTCCATTTTCGGGAGATTTCCAACGTGAGCTGGAAACGCAGCCAATGGCCCTGGGACACAACAAACCTTTGCTTTGGTGGCAGCTGAGGCAAGGGCAGCAGCTGCGGCCGTGGCGACGTTTCCTTCCGAGATTTCGTGTTCCACTTTCTTCTTCCCGGCCTCGATGTCTTTGTCTTTGCTGGCATCAACGTTCTCCTTGTTCTCTTCTGCCTCCTTCTCTTCTGGAAGAGATTCAGCGCCAAGTTCGTGACGTCCCCTCGCTAACGGGATCGCGTCGGGACAGCGACTGCGCTACGCACGCCGCTATCGGCCAAATAATTTACCCCCACACTAAGAAATTATATTAAATTACAATAATTTTGTTATTACTTATTATGACCTATTTACTATTAATTATATATTTATTTAATATATGATATTCTATA
>NW_010172134.1:274-8622 GCF_000695765.1 Mesitornis unicolor | reverse complement strand
GCCCCTGCCCCGGGGATGGGGCGGTCCCTGCCCGGGGGCGGACAGAGGGCTTTGCCCCAGGTGTGTCCCTGCCCTGGGAGAGGTGGCGATGGGGATCTCTACCCCAGTGGCCCAGCAGCAGGAACAGGGCTTGGTGGGCGGGGGGACGACGACGACACACGGCACGGCCAAGTTCTGCCCTCTGAAAGTCCCTGAGCAAGGGGGACTCCTACCAGCCGTGGCAGCTGGGCTCCCCATGATCCAGAGGAAGCAAGATCCCATCCAGCCCATTGCAGCATTCCCGAGGGCACCGGGGAGGGGGGCAGCGTGTGTGTTCTGGAGCCGACCCAGCCCAGGCTCCACAGGCACTCCGCAGCCCCCCACACTATGAATGCCCCCATGCCCCTGCCAGATGTGGGGGAGGGAACCCTCTTCCCCGAGAGCCCCCCTCTTCCTCAGCCCAACTTGGTCAAGAGTGGCCCAAGAAAGCACCTTCCTCTTCTTACATGCACGGAGGGGCATGTGGTGGACGAACCTTTTACCTGAAAAAATTAATGTGCAGCCCAGGCTGAGCCCAGCACCAACGGTGCCAGCCCCGAGACCTCCCACTGCCTTGCTGATACTAGCTCCCAAAGCTGTCTTGTATGCTGTCACCTTCCCTAAACTGCTTTTATTCCTTTGCCTTTATCCTCTCCACTCTGACTCCTGTCACAGGCTGATACTGGAGGGAGATTTTTGGGAGAGGGAGGAAATGAGTTGCCGGCTTGATCTGGAGAGAGGTGGAGACAGAACTGGGTGGTGTTCCCAGCCTGGGCTGGGCATGGGTGTTGCAGGGAAGGATTTGACCAGTGAAGTGAATTGGCCAGAGGCACAGCATTTCCAGCTCCAAGCACTGGCTGTGCTGGCCCATGGGATGTTTGCTGTGCCACCCCTGTGGAGTGTGGCCACGACTTGCTGCATTTGCCCAGCGGGGATGCATGGGTTTGCTTTGCAGGCTCCAGCATCCCGGCAAGGTCCTGGCTGCTGTGTTCTAGGGTCCAGTGGTGCTGGAGTGGCCAAGGAGCCTGGGCTTAGCCTATTTGCTTAGCAGGAGGGGAAAAGCTGCCGTGTTTACTTTGGTGCCTGTGGTAAGCAGGGCCCTGGGCACTGCCAGGACCAGAGTCCCGGACACAGCGGCGTTTGCCCAAGCCATGCATCAGCCCTTAGGCTGGGCACACCCCAGCCGGGGGCAAAGCGTGGGCGGACACAGCTCTGCGTGTCTGGGAACTGCAGCCGGTTTCTGTGGGAGCCTCCTGGGCTGGGAGATGGCCAGGGACTGGCTAGAAGACATCTCTTCTTGCTGCAGTTCCTGCCTTCCCACCACCTCTCCTCTTCTGCTCTCCCCACCTCCAGCTGTGAGCTGCTCTGCTGCACTGGGCTCTGCTGCACTGGGCACTGTTTGGCTGCATCCTGGTGGGTCCCATTCCACCCCCTGCTTTCATAGGGTTCCCCAGACCGAACAGAACCAGTCATGGGGAAAGAAATGGAGGAACACAAGGGACCAGGGGCACTCAGCATCACCATCAAGGGACGCTGCCCCCTCCCCATCCTGCTGACCCCTCTCCCTGCACCCATCCTGCAGGTGATGTTACTTGGAGACTCGGGCGTGGGGAAAACCTGCTTCCTGCTCCAGTTCAAAGACGGGGCCTTTCTCTCCGGGACGTTCATAGCCACCGTGGGCATAGATTTCCGGGTGAGACCTCCTCAGCTGCTGGCCCCTCACATCTCCTGACCCACACCTCAGCCAGGACGGGGTGCTGGGAAGTGGAGACAGGGCATTTCCAGCCTCTCTACCCCAAATATCTCCCAGCCAGCAGCAGGCACTTGCTGAAACCCTTCCACCTCTCCATGGGAGTGGTAATGGATGGAAGAGCCCACTGGGAATGTCACCTCTTGCCTTTAAATCAGCAAAAAGCCTTGGTTTAACCTATCCCAGCCAGGTGCATGGGCTGGGGTGTGCAGTCGGTGGCCAGCACACTCCATCCTCTGGGCTGAGGCCAACAGCTTCGAGAGGCAAACATTGGTTGTTGTAATTTTGTCTTGAAAGGGCTGAAATGGGCTGCCAGGGAGTTGTTGGGATCACCAGATCCTGTTTAAACTCTCCCGCTGCTCTCTGTTCACCAAATTTCAGCGGCAGGATCTCTCTGGGAATGCTCGGACAGGCAGAGCTGTTTGTGGTGCAGGGCACAGCAACGTTTCAGCAGACCGGAGGTGACAGGGGCTTTCCCCAGGCAGGGCTCTGCCTGTGGCTGCCAACACAACACATGTCGAGTGTGGTCGGCACTTCCTCTGCCTTGTAGCTGCAGCTGCGCTGGTTTTCTGCCACCTTTACTGCCTGGGCTGCTCTTGGCTTGCATTGGGATGTTGGTAAGCAGGGACTGTGGGGAGAGGGCTGTGGGTTCGCTTTGCAGGGGTCTCATGGCCTGTCCTTCCAATAAAGTCAGGAGAGAAGGAAAATCTACTGCATCCCACTGATGGGCTCAGCCGGCGGCCCCAGGGGTGCTATCAGTGTGTACCTACCCATTTTGCCTTGCCCCCTCCAGCAGCTCATGGCTTGCTGCTGGTAAGTAATTTCCAGAGTCTCCTAGGGCATGTTTTTTGTTTCACTCAGCCCATTTTCTCAAACTTTGTCATCTCCACATGGGCTGAATTTCCATTTCAAACAATTCCAGGCAGCCAAATTATTTATAGAGGTCTTCTCTTTCCAGACTCATCCCTCCAAGTACAATTCTTTAAAGAGTCTTAAAATAGCACTTTGGTACCTTCTGCTTTTCTTGGGTCTCTGGAGAGAGATCCCCGCATTTCCAAGTTGGGTACAGCAATTGCTTAAGGCTCAATGACTGCCTTCCCTGCTCGCTTACAAATGCCTTTTACCCTAAACCAGGAGATTTCCTGCTGCTGCACTGGATAAAGCTGTATGCTACCTGCAACCCCCTTCTCAGCATGTGCAACCACTGTTAAGGGCCAAGCAAGGCTCCCAACAGCAAGAAAACCTGAACTGGTTACCCAGCATCACTGACTGAGTGTCCCCAGGCAGGTCATAGCATCTAAAAGCTGTAAATTGTTGCAAATAGCCCAAATTTTTAGTGCAGTGGTGGTTTCTTAGGCACATGGAGCCTAAGAAACCACCCATGCTTGCAGCATGGTCAGGGCTTTATAAGATGTTATTAATAAATGCACAATTATATTATAATAAATGCCAATTTGTGTGTAGTTCATGCAAGAGCTCCCCACTTCCCCAGCTCTGCCCAGCCTCTCCTGGCTACACAGCTGCTGCAAGCCCAGGGCTGCTCAGCTGGAGCTGGAGCATGTCAGTGGCCTTGGGCTTTGCGAAGGCCTGCATCATTAGCCTGTTAATTCGGAGGCTCAGAAGCCAAGGTACAGGGGTGCTGGCAGTAGGAGATGAGCAAGGCACCGGATCCAAAGCAGGCTAGGATCTTGCTGTCGTGTCTCCATCAGGGCCCAATTCTGCCCATTTCCAGCCCATCATGAGAGGATGCTGCTCCAGGTATCCCTGTAGCCACCACGTGGCATTGCAGCCCCCCAGCAGCACCAGGGTTTGTAGCAATGGCTGGCAGCTGGGCCGAGGCACATTTTGGGCTGATAAACATGCTCTCCTTCTCTTCTGCAGAACAAAGTGGTGATTGTGGATGGCATGAAGGTGAAATTGCAGGTGAGCTTTGGGAGGGGGTGAGCAATTCCCAGCCAAATTGCTGGAAGCCCTCCGCCCAGGCTTAGTGTGGGATGTCTGGCAGGCCCAGGAGCTGCAGAGGCACCTCCAGCTTGGGGGATTCCCCTCCCCACTCTCACTGTGGTAGCTTCTTGGCAGATTTGGGACACGGCAGGACAGGAGCGTTTCCGTAGTGTCACCCACGCCTACTACAGGGATGCCCAAGGTGGGTTTGGGGTCTGGCAAGGTTGGGGGAGACTAACCGGAGCGCATCCCTGCAATGGGGCAATGCCTCTGCCTCTTCCCTTCCAGCCCTGCTCCTGCTCTACGATATCACCAGCAAGATGTCCTTCGACAACATCCGCGTGAGTCCCCGGTCGGGAGTGTGTTTCTCCCTGGGGATCGAGGTTGTGGGTGCCCTGCATTGCTTGCTGGGTGTTTGGGGTGGTTCAAAGTTTATTTTGTATGCAAGCGCCGGCTGTTTCAGCCAGAGCCAGCCGGCTGGGAGCCCCTCCCCGGAGCGCCTGGCTGGTTGCTGCACGCCTGGGTGAGTTTTGTTCAGGGACATGGTAAATGGCTGGAGGGAGAAAACATGGTTTGGGATGGACGTGAACTACGTGGAGGCTTGGGCCGTAGCCAGGAGACAGGGCGTTTTCAGGACTGTTCGGCTGTAATACCGGAATGCTTCCCGTACACAAAAAAGTGCTGTTTTCCCTGTCCTCATGGCAGGGGTGTGGGCTGAGAGGAGAGGGACAGGGGTGCTGCTCACCCCAACACAGCCCCTCTGCCCACAGGCCTGGCTGACGGAGATCCACGAGTATGCCCAGAAGGATGTGGTCATCATGCTGCTGGGCAATAAGGTGAGTGCTGGGGCCCCCTTCACCCCATGGTTTGCCATGCTGTGCTGGATGCTTCCAGGTGCCCAGTGTCAGATTAGGTATTGGATTTTCCACTGAGACTGGATGCCCCTTGGATCCTGGACGATGCTGGGTACTCAATGCCCAGCAGGGTACCAGAAGTCCATCTGGGTTTTGGATGCCCCCAGGTATTGGATGCTGCCCGAGGTCCCTGGTGTCCCCAGGTCCCAGATGCTCAACAGTTCCCCGATTCTCCTCTGGGCACTGGATGTTCCTGGATCCCTGACACCCCAGTTCCTGGCATTCCCCTGAGCACCCCGCACTGCCTGCTTGCAGGTACCCCAAGAGTACCAGCTGGCCCTGGTATGAGCTGACACTTTCCTTCTCTCTGCAGGCCGACGTGAACAGCGAGAGAGTTGTGAGGACAGAGGATGGAGCATCGCTGGCCAGGGTGAGCCATGCCAGCGTCTAACCCAGCTGCAGCCCTCCCAGATGTTGCTCACGGTCCCCGCACAGCTGTGCCATCCCCTCTGCTGGGTGCCCAGGCCCGGCTCTAGCACAGGGAGGGAGGGGACAGCACCTTGTCCCCAAGCCTTGGTGAAGTGATGGGGACATTTCGGAGGGGCAGGAGGGCATTTTGGGGCTTGATGCTGATGGGGCCGTGCTGCCCTTGCAGGAGTATGGGGTGCCTTTCATGGAGACAAGCGCCAAGACGGGTATGAATGTGGAGCTGGCCTTCCTAGCCATTGCCAAGTGAGTAGCTGGGGGCCGGGTGACTCAGGCAAAAGAAGAGGTGGTGTCCACTGTGGTCCCATCACCTCCTGCACCAGCACTGGAGTGGGCAGGTGAGGGTAACACAGCCTCATCACCCCAGGGAGCTGAAGCAGCGTGCAGTGCAGCTGCCGGATGAGCCCCGTTTCCAGATCCACGACTACATCGAGTCGCAGAAGAAGAAATCCAGCTGCTGTGCCTTCGCCTGAGAGGGGCTAGGAGGAGCCGGCAGCCCTGGGGGTGCAGGCAGGCGGGAGGCAGAGTGGGGGCCCAATCCTGCCATCAGGAACAAGGCTCTGACAAGCCAAGCATGGACAGGACAATGCGGTGGAGCGGAGCATGCATGAAGAGAGCCATCACCCCAGCCCCAGGTTCCAGGGGCTGAATCCTGCTGCCCTGTGGAGCAATGCCTGGAGCTTACTGTGTGCCAGGGTGTGATGACTGCCAGCCTGGCCAGCAAGCCATGGTGGTGCCTCCATCACCTGAGCAAGATGCAGGATATGGCCCAGTGCCCAGTTCTCAAGTGGCTGGTGAGGCTGTTTGCTGCCATGGATGCTCCTCCACGCAGCCCCCAGCTCTCTCCTCCCCTGCAGCCATCCCTGCTCTCGTCCAGCTGGAAGGGCATGGTCAAGCCCCTCGCATCCCCAGAGCTGCTGGGCTCTGGCTTCCTGCAGGGACCCTGGCTCTGCCCCCCAGGCTGCCCTATGCCTGGGTGAAGCCAATGCCCATGCTTAGCTGTGGCTCTTCGCTGCTGTGGTTGCTGCTGTTGGCTTTTATTGTCCTGCCACCACGAGGGCAGCAATGTTCCCATTCTGTCCTGGCTCTGCTGGAGGGAATGGCCAGGCTTGGGAAGCATCCGGCCAAGCTCCTTGCCCCTGCAGCTGGTATGAGAAATAAACCTCCTCTGGGAGTGCCCAAGTGATGCTTGGGACGCTTCTAGTACACACGGCAATTTGGAAGATCTTTATTTTCCACCACTATTAGCCACAGGAATTGGAGACTATTATTTTTTTTAATGAGAAACACCTTTTTCTTTTCAATCCCTCAAATGAAACCTCCTCTGGCCTCACACAGCCTGGTGGGGTGGAGGTGCCCACAGCAGCCTAGGGCTGCTGTGCCTGTGGGGTGCCAGGGTGGGCTGGGTTTTTTCCCATCACTGCACATTTAATGCAACTGTTTCTTCCTGGCGCTGGCAAATAGCAGCTGGAACCCACTCTCTGGAGAGCAGATGCCTGAGATGCTTCAGCCAGCAAGCGTTGCCATGTTGGGCACCAGCGGGGTGCAGGGTGCGAGGCTTGGGTCCCGCATTGCTGCACACACCCTAGGCTCAGCCTGGCTGTGCCAACCCTTCCAGCATGCTGCCGGCTGTCCTGAGCACCGTGGGGTGAGACAGGGAGTATTTGGTTATGCTGAAGAGCTGATGCGAAGGGCAGCTGCGGAGGGCATGGCACTACTGCACATAGGAATCAGGGACTGGCTGGCACATCCAGCATCTTCTCTGGCCCGGTGCTGGAGCTGCTCATCTCTCACCTGCCCCGGTGCCTCCTTTCTCTCTGCTCTGCTCCCGTGTCACTCTTTGCAAGTTTACAGATTAAAGCTGGGTATTTTCAAGGCTTTGCATCTGCCTTGTTTTTTATTGCGTGAGAAATCCCTGCCCTGGGTCTGCGACGTGGGAGGCTGCTGCACCGAGGCGCTGCAGAGCAGCAGGGCTGGGGGGGCCCTGGGGTCAGCCGTCAGGAGGGAGAAGCACCCGCAGCCCATTCTTCCCAGCTGGGGCTTTCGTTGCACATTTCCGACAGTGCAAAGGTGAGAGGGGAAGAGTAAACATGGCCTGTTAAATTAAAACCAACCTCCTCCCCTGCTGTTCTCATGGTGCGGAGTCCAGCATTCCCCAAATAACTCTGTCTTCCCACCAATGGCATTGCTCCTGCTGCTTGGCTGATGTCTGCAAAAATGCTGTATGGCTTCAACACAAACAGACGTTGGCTCTTTTCTGCTTTCTCCCCCTCCAGCCTGAGCTCCCTTAACGTCACACCAAGCCACAGCGGGCCCTGGCAGGAGGAGGCAGCTGGGGTGCAAGGGTGCTGCCAGTGCCCTGCCAACCCACAGGCGCTGCCAGGGTCTGCGGGACCCAAAAGCAGCTCTCACTGTTTCCTTCACTGCTGCCTTTCTTCCTTATCGTGGTTCCATGCTCAAACCAGCCCTCTTGGAGTTGGGTTTTGTTTCCTGACTGAGGGCAGTGTTCCCAAAAAGTGCCTGCCCCCAAACACACGTGCTTGCGAGCCCATGCTGCTCTCAGCCCTCTGGCCAAGGGAAGGGCTGTGCCGTGTCGATGCCACAGGCAATATACATTCCCCCTGCCATCCTGGGGCTGTACCACACACGCTTGCCCTGGTTTTCCTCTCTGCAGGCATCTGCCGCTGGCTGCCGTGGGATTCCTCTTCACTGCTTTTCTCAGGGCCGAGCGGCTGCGGGCAAATGCTCAGCCGAGTGGAGGAAACAAATGAGCCCACCCTCAGCTCCCAGCTCAGCCCTGAGGAGCCAAAGTGCAGCCAAGCCCCAGCATGGGGTTTTTTTTTGGCCACTGGGGTCCCCACAGCAGAGGTTGGGTGCAGAGCTGCCCAGGAGGACTATGTCCTGCAACGTATTGCTGCCATCACTTCTTCTCTCACAGACTGTGGTACAGTTAAACGTGATCCCAGCTGCTCTGGGACCTTTGGCCAGCGTGAACATCAGTCTGGCCCTGGAGCCTGGCTCCATACTACCCTCCCCAGGATGATCCTGAGGGCCAGAGTTGGCTCTTCCTGGCACCAGCAGCCCCACCATGGCCACCTCACTCTACCCTGGCTGACCTGAAACCCCACAAACTCTCACTCTCTTAACCCATTGCAGCCATTTCTGCTTCCCAGGCAGCAAGCAGAGCACACTGATGTCGGGACAGAGCTAATCCCTCCTCGACTCCCCACCTTTGTCCCCTCCAGCTCCAGGGTGCCAAGTGGCAGCCAGGGACTGCTCATGGGATCGGGGCCGCT
>NW_010172134.1:0-259 GCF_000695765.1 Mesitornis unicolor | reverse complement strand
CTCTCTCATTCCCGCCACACAGCAGGTTATCAGCCAGAGCAGCCTCTGGTGCTGCTTTCCCACAGAGTTTCGGTTTGGGGTTTTTACAGTATTTCACATTTGAAGCTCCCAGCATTGCTCCAGCACGGGGGCTGGCAGTGGCGTTTGAGGACTGAACGAGGGGACAGAGAGGATGGGCCCTGAGAGACCGAGGTGTGCCACCCGGGACGTGCCCTAGGAGAACCGGCGACAGCAGAGAGCACTCCGCCGGTCTTCAGCC
>NW_010172133.1:0-2155 GCF_000695765.1 Mesitornis unicolor | reverse complement strand
AGTTTTTGACCCAGCAAAGCGTGTGCCCGTCTGAGCCATGCCCAGCAGCTTCTCCAGGAGGAAGCTGTGGGAGACGGTGTCAAAGGCCTTACTAAAGTCCAGGTAGACAACGTCCACAGCCTTCCCCTCGTCCACCAGTTCCTCCCCTTGTCCCTCCTCGTGCCCAGCACCATCTCCTCAGCGAAGCCATCGTCCTCTCCTCCTCAGACCACCAAATGTCGAGCCTGAAATTGTGATTTCCAGAGTAAACGCAGACATAGAAGCCGTTGTTTTTACTCCCTGCACCTTCCACAGTAAATGAAAAAGGAAGCGGGGCTATGGGAGCAGGCAGCGCCCTGGAACGCAAGCGGCCTCGCCGTCCGGTTTCGCCGAATCCTTGCCCAGTGTCATCATCACTTTTTTCAGGAAAAGCTTTGGTGTTCAGCGTGCCAACAGCAACCCCGGGCAGGAAGGCACAAATCACAGCCGTGTTTGTGCTTTTTCAGTCGCGCTGAGCTGACGGATGGGTTTTGATGAAGAGATTACAGAGGAAAGAAAACATTCCAGGGAACAAGGCCTCGTGCTGCGCGAGTTCCAGTGGAAAAACGAGAACGGGAACGTCACCGGGGGCACGAGGTCACCACGCGCTCCTTCCTCTGCCCGCGCGGCGCGGCACCGACCAGAGAACAGGGCCTGAGCCACACGGCAGAGTCCTGGCTTCTTCCCACCTGGGGAAGGGAACTGGAAAAAGGAAAGGAGACCCATGGGGTGAATGGCAACTTGATTCTTCACCCAGCGCAGTGGCTTTATTTCCTTGCTGCTTCTCTGGCTGCACCTCGATCCCCGTTTCCTTGTACAAAACCAGCAGGAGGAGGCCAGGAGGAGGCAGTGCATGAGGAGCAGACACCACGCTGGGTCTCAGCCCCGAATTTCAGCCATTTGCAAGGGTTATGCACTACAGCAGTAACTGGATTAGAGACTACGGCTGGCAGGCACCAGTGGAGCAATTTCCTTCTCTCTAGTAATAAAAGACACCCTTTTTCACAGCATCACAGCATGTGAGGAGTTGGAAGGGACCTGGAAAGCTCCCCCAGTGCAACCCCTGCCACAGCAGGATCACCAGAGCAGTCACACAGGAACACGGCCAGGGCTTTGGGTGTCTCCACACAAGGAGGCTCCCCAACCTCTCTGGGCAGCCTGGGCCATGCTCCATAACCCTCACACTCACAAACTTTGGCCTCATCTTCCGCTTGTCCCTCCTGTGCGCCAGCTTGGGACCATTGCCCCTTGTCCTGGCATTGGCCATCCCAGAGCAGAGCCTGGCTCCTTCCTCCTGACCCTCGCCCTTTCCAAATGGATCCCCCGGAATGAGGGCAGCCCTCAGTCTCCTCTGCTCCGAGCTCAAGAGCCCCAGCTCCTTTCTTACCAGAGAGGGGTCTCGAGGATTTGTTTGATGTGCAGCCTGGGATCTTTAAGGAGCCACCCTGTCTGTGTGCTGCAGTGGGGGTGCAGACAGCACCATCAGTCACCAAAACACCTCTGAGCTGGGAAATCTCCCTGTACATACAATGCCTCATTACCAGAGATCCCAGCTTAGCACACCCCAGGTACGGGAACCTGCTTCACTTGGGCTCCTTTTAAAACCCCAGCTGCAGCAAAGGACACGGCTGCCAGCTTGCCCAAATTCCCTTTGCACCTTTAATCTTTAGCCAGCGTTGGTAACAGCACCAGCGCTTCTTACAACATAGGGCATTTCTGCCTCCTCAGCAGTTGTGTTAAAACAAACAATCCACTGCCCAGCGCTTTACCTGCACTGCAAGTGTAAGAAAATCAATTCCACAGCCACGAATGGGAGTTCGTGAACGAACCCATCAGGTTTACAAGTAACACTGCCCCTCCAACTGCCTCTGCTACCGGAGACCGCTCCGAGGCAGCCTGGGGACCCTCTGCGTGTCGGCTCGGGAGAGCTGCTGCAGCTCCGACCGCGGGCGAGCCGGGGTGGTCCCAGGTGACCAGGGTTTCTCCAAAACTCTCTCACTTCACCCGCCCGCACCAGGAGCATTACCAGAAGCTGGGGACGAACACCAGGCAGGGCGCTGACGGGTACCTCGCTCTCCGGTGGCCCGGGTAGGGAGAGACGGCAGAGCGGCCGATGCCCCGGGGTGGAGCTGGAGCT